>NC_141038.1:21602500-21697500 GCF_052040795.2 Danio rerio
TTTTGCATCAACCTTTTTTCGAGTATTTACTGTCACAAGATCCTTCAGAAATCATTCAAACGCTCAAGAAACATTTCTATACAGACCAATGTCATAAACAGTTGTGCTGCTTAATATTTTTGCGTGAGACTATAATACTGTGTTCAGGATTCTTTGATGGACAGAAATGCATTACGAATATTTTACTTTCTATTTTGATCAATTTCATGCATTATTGCTAAATAACACTAATAATGTTATGTAGGATTTTTAATCATTTTATTCTTGTACAAAAACTTATTGGCTTTTGGATAATTTAAACTACAAATAAAATGTAAAATATTGAAAATCTACATGTGTATTTGATGACTAAGGGCTGTATTTTTGACGGTGCGGGGCGCAAACGCATTTAGGGTGTCACCGACTCGGTCCCAGTCATTCCCCTCACTGGCCAGCAGAGGTCATCATCACCAGACTTCTGACATTACGTCATTCCCAAAGACTGATTGCTACACACACCTGCAGCACATCTCCTGTCTTGTTCTACCCCAGCAAACACTACTGAGCGTTCCTTATTCCTGCCTGCTTTCCCCGTTGCTAACATGGACTGTATATCGACCTTGCCTTGAACCCAGCCTGAATACCGACTCTGATCCTAGCCGCCAGCCTTTGACCCATGCCTGTTTACTCACCCTGTGTTTGCCTGCTGCCAGCCCTTCGACTTGATACAACTGTGTTTTATGCAAGTTCACACACAGGTAACATCTGTGTGCTTGTTATTAAACTCTGTTTAATAAATATACTGCAAATGGATCCCTCTGTGTCAGACCCTTCGTTACACAGGGCGTATCAGAATCCACTTTTGCTAATATAAGGACGGAAAAATCCACTTTGCGCCGTGGCTCATAGTCTAAAAGGGCTGAGTTTATTTTCTTAATGAGTTATAGGTGTGTTTTGAGAATAAACCAATCAGGGTCTCATTTTCTATTCCTTTTAAGACTTGCGTTGCAACTTGCATTGCGCCATGGTGCATTTGCTGCTTACATGACGTAAAGTAAGTATAAGTGGAAAAACTGAGCATTTCACTAGCAAGAAAACATTTAAACAGCATCTGCAGCGCGAGAATGAGAAATAAATTATTAACTTTCACTTTTGCTCTCGTGGATAGGGAAACCTTGTATGCACAGACATCAATTAGCCTATAAATAATTTCGTTTGTTAAGCTCAAAGATTTGTTTCAAAACTATTTCTTTAAGACCAGATGGAATCATCGGTCGGCTGTTGCTTCGGTGGGACTACAATCTGATGTAAGAAAAGTCTTCTTTCACTACTGTATTATTTTTAAACGGAGACATTTTACAGGTGACTTTATACTAAGTCTTGGACCTTATTTTTTAAATAAACATGAGCAATAAAAAGGTGTGAAGCACCTGAAGCTGACCATATTAAATTCATTTGAATACATTTTGGCTGTTGTTGATATCTAGGAATACTTTTTTGTCCTTTTTTTTTTTTTTTTTTTTAACCGAAGAGACTAGAAAAAATGTAATTTTTATTGAAATTGCAAAATTGTGACTGAGGACAGTTGAATGTGCTGGCAAGTTTGTTTTAACTGTAACATATTGCTATTTTTCCTAATGGTATATGATGTAATACATTTGTGTTTTAAGAATTAGTCTTGTTTAATTTTTTTTTAATTGCAATTTACTAGGAAATATTTTTAGTACATCATTAAAGTGTGGTTATAATGACATCTGATTAGTTAATCCAGCCAAAAGAAATTCACTAAAATGCAGTATTTAAATCTTATAGTATTAATTAATTCATATTTTATCTATAACTTACAGTAAATAAATTTATTAAATAGTCATTAATAGTTGCATAAAAAGCAACAACATGCAAATAAAAAGACCTCAGCCTTTATTTTTTTTCATAGGATTGCATATTACATTAGTACTTTAGATTAACAACACAGACTGATTTTATAGCACCAAGTTAAACTTTCTTACTCTTTTATGATCATCAAATACATTGAAAATAAATACAGGCCACAAGTAAACATTGAGGATGGTCTCCAAAATTAAACCACTAGACTGTGCTAAAAACATGGTGTCCACCAGGCTCATTGAGGTGAGGTTATTATTAAATTGTATGTTATTAAAATTAAATTAAATAAATAAAATTAAAACATCCTTAGCATGTAGTCCTGTATAAGACTGAAATTTAATTCACAATGGTTTTAAAAATAACATTTGAAACAGTGACTGACACCTGCAGAACGCATGGTTATGATGCTCTATTCCACTATGGATTTTTAGAAATATCTCTTTTACAATACATGACTCTCTTCTTTTTAATACTATCATGGTTACATCAAAATGAGTAGACTATAAAGTATTAAATATCAAGCCGAAAAATGTCAAACCCAATCATGTATACACTACTATTTTTTATAAAAGAATATGTGCAAATAAAAATACACATTTTGTCTTTGCAGACTTTTCGTCTTTGCATTAACTTGTCTTGTATTCCAGTTTTTCTCAGTCGCTTTGGTAGATTTCTCAGATTTGAAACTTGCTAAACAGTAAGTGCATTTCTCAAAACAGCACTTACAAATAGCAAAACAGCATGGATGACCTGCAAAAGCTAGTCACTTGCTTAAAATCCTTGGTTCATCTCTCAATGAACATGTCAATGCCGCCAGAATGACAAGTCATTGTTTATGGATAGACAGTCCATTATGTTTAGGGTCAGACTGAATCTGTGGATATTTTGTTTTTGCTATTTTTGCACAGAATTGTGTTGAAAATCTGCGGATATATGCTTAGATATTTTGGGAGTATCATAACTAAAACCTTATTATATTAAATAAAAAGTAATACCTTAACTTTTATTTAATGTTTACAATGCAAATCCTATTAGATCCTCTTTATTTGGTAAACGAAGCAAGTCTTTCATATAAAATATCACCTAAAAGACTGAAAATATTACTTTACAAACTGTATTGTAAATAATTCATATGAATATTTTCATATTAGTCAATGTTATTGTAAATAATTCAACAACTGAATAAATATAGATTTGCACACACTTAAGTAAATAAACAGAATCAATGATGGGCTAAGAATCTGTGGAATTCTACCCACGTAGAGTCTAGTCATGTTGTCAGTGTAACAGTGTACTCTGGAGGGATGTTCTGATGTAAACTGTGGCGAATTATTCATTTCTTTCTTTGCTGTTTGTACTGTAATTTGTTGCCAAATCATGTCATTGTGATACAGAAAGGAAAAGACACACTACATTGGACAAAGAAAAAACCAAAACAAAAGTAGAAATGTGAACACAATCTCCCTTCAGATACACCTCACCTTTATTAAACAAAGTCCAGATTGACCTGGGAGCAGTTCACCAATTATAGATAATAAAAAAAAAGATCTAATGGAAATGTATAGAAAAATGCATTATGACTAAATGTTATGACAACTTCTTTTATATATATAACTTGGCATTAACCTTTTTTTCCTCACCCCCCTCTGGTCATTTTCACAAGACAAAATTGTGTTGTTGGAAAATGTATTTTATATACTTAAAATTTATTTTTGCATGCAAAAAGTACTCGAGTAAGAGACATTTTACTTGATTTGGGTCATTAAAATAACTCTGATTACCAATATTATGATACAGATGCCTGCTGTAGTCAACCTAAAACCTACAGTAGTTTGACATAAAACCAAAACAAAACCCTTTTGTTGTCTTAGGACATTTCTATAAAGCAAATGTTTGAATAACAGCAAGTTCACGACATGTTAAATGTGTAGTATATTCTGCTGGTTTTAAACTTACAGAATAATAATAAATACAGTTATGTAACAACCATAATATTACCATTATGTCTTGGGACATTTTTTATTATCTTTTTATTATAACGTTACACCAAATGTTGACTAATGAAGGTACAATTATAACAACTATTTATTTGTTAGACTACTTTATTTTCAAACCATGTTGCATACAAATGCATTCAACAGACGTACTGTATATGACAGTGTATTGCTTTAGAGGACAAATAAAACACGAGACAGGTGTTTAGAAAGAGTATAGTTTATTTTGTTTGACCTGCAAACTTATCTAAACAAGACAAACTTTCAGAAAACAGCACGGAAACATTATAATACGCGCGCTCATGAATTTAACCCGCGGTTGTCTTCAACGGTTGTCTTCAGTAGTCCTTCTTTGCTCAACAACTCTGCTGAAAAACAAAGCACAACATTACAACAGCCAGACAGACATAGATTTAAAACATTACAGTTACCATGGTTTCTATTTTAAACTATAGTAATTTAAAGTTTCAAACAATTTTTTTAAATAGACGATGAGTGGGCCTCGCTGCTCCCACCCACCATAACCCTCGCAGCGGGGTCCCACTACCGGCCTCCTGTGTTTCCCTGAGGGTCCTCACAGCTTTGCCCCAGGAAGTGCACGAGCTAACCGGGCGCAAGGCTGTGCCAGTGTTCACTGGATATTTCTCGGCGGCACTTTTCGAGCAACAAACACGTAATATTCTTCGCAATATTGCGTTTATGTACGCAAACCCCAAGGAACTACAACACAGATGGGCCTGAGTGAAGCTTCACGAAGTGAAGACTTCGTGAGTCTGGCGTGGCTCCTCCACTCGTACCGTCAGGTATTGAACTCACCTTGGTCAAGTACAGATAGCAACACCGAGCGCACTGACAACACTGAGAGAGAACCGACGAGCTTTATAGGAATGCAGATGCAAATGTTTACAATGTGATGTCACTGCTGTGAGTTTCGTTGTCATGGTGAGAGCTGAAGAGAGCATAGCTCATTGGAGCACACGGGCTCATGGCTGTGGACAAAAGCATATTAATATTAAATATACGCTTTTACATTTTTGGTGCAGTGTAATGTTGTAGGATGCAGTAGAAAAGACAGATGCGGTACATTAGAACAGAAAGTGAGCATGGCTAGGAGACACTGCTCTGACAAACTCCTAGTGGTGGTAAACTTCTTATTATCCAATAATCCCAAATATCCATTAATCCAATCGCCATCTAGCGATCACATAACCTAATAGCATGTTACTTGCTACTAACCATCCCCCACGGCCAAAAGGTCCAGCATTTGTCCTTTTTATTATTTAATGTAATTTAATAGTATTTAATATATTTGTTATAAAATTAATATAATATATTTATATATAATATATATTCCCATCACGTCTATGTTTATGAGGCTGTTTGCTCACTTCATTCGATTTTATTCTGATCAGATATCAGATCTCTCAAACCACTTCATAAGGTGATCTGGGATGCATTCCCGATGAAACTGGAAAGGTATGATCATTTTTTAGACAAAATTCATATAAATAAATAAATTATGACCAGGAGAAAATCCGACCTGCGCCTAAAACACCTGTTTGTGCACTTTACAGCCACAATTCTATTATAAACATGTTTACCCTCACAACCAAAGGTCCAGAATTTGTCCCATACATGAGGTCATTTGTTCTATTCTGACTGCTATGCCATCATAAGTAACAGACTTAAAAATAATCCATCGAAACTAGAAAAATTCTGAAGAATTCATTATAATTGTATTATTATAATTATTATTACTACTATTATTATGTTTTTTTATGATTATGTTTTAATTATTATTATTTTTATTGAAATGGCCAAATTGTGACTGAGGACAGTTTAATGTGCATGCCAGTTTGTTTTTTGTCTAATAAATGATAGTAGGCTAGTTTTTTTTTTTTTTTACTTTGAAACTTTAACAGATATTTTTGCTATTTTTTCCCTAGTGTTATATGATGTAATAAATTTGTGTTTTAAAAATAAGTCTTGTTTAATTTTTTTTTAATTGCAATTTTTAGGAAATATTTTCATATATAATCATTAAAGTGTGGTTATGATGACATCTATATATATATATATATATATATATATATATATATATATATATATATATATATATATATATATATATATATATATATATAACTGCAAAAAGGTCAATTTTTGAGAAAAAAAAGAACAACCCCTTTCACCAGGCTGGCTACGGGACCTTACTCTCACTTTTTTTTTTTTTTTTTTTTTTTTTTTTTTTTATTTGCAAAAAAAAACAGTTGACAAGTTTGTAACAATATTTGTTTACAATGCAGAATATGAATTACATTGTCAATGAAAAGAGATATGAGAGAGAAAGACAGAAAAATAAAATAAAAATAAAGAACATGATATAAACTTGAGGGTAAGACATTTAAGAATCAAGAACAGTACATAAATTAAAGTCATTACAAAATGAAATAGTTCTGTTTGCTTTCTTATTTTTAGATAATGAAATTAATTGTATATAATGACTAAATTCTTGCAAAAACACAGGAAAATATGGTTTAGTATTAGTAAATTTGCATTTGTGGATATGGAATTTACAAAGAAAATAAATTAAATTTATAACAAAACAAGCATTTCTCTTAGTAGGGGCAGATTCATAATAACCAAAAACAATTTCTTTAAAAGTAACAGAAACATCTTGTTGTATATTATCATTAATAAATAATCCAATATGTTTCCAAAATTGTACAGCATAATTACACTCCCAAAATAAATGAATAACAGTTTCAGTATGAAATTGACAAAATGAACATTTTACATCAATATTAGAATTAAACTTTTTCAAAAATTGTTTTATAGGATAAAATTTGTTGATCAATTTAAAAGACACCTCTTTGACCTTGTTGGTGAGAAAATATTTTTGTTGCAAAGACCATATTTTTTCCCATATCAAATCTCTATAGATATTATTCCAATAAGAGATTACAGGGGACAATGTAGCAACTTTTTCAATAAAAAGAGATCTAATTTTGTAATTTCTATCTTTTTTGTTTGAAAAACAAATTTTACCCACAAATGTTTCTGTCGGATCAGAAAGGGACACTTTTTTAGGAGTGAGATGAATGGTACTTTTGAAGAGCATAGTAATTCCTGATGTTATAGCTCCCATAACAATGGCGAAATTTTTTGGACTTACTGGTATGTTATACTCGGAAATAAATTCAAAGTAATTCATTAAAAAACCTCTGTTGTTAAATAACTGACTAACTAAAAGCAAACCGTTGTTAAACCAATCACTGAAAAACAAAGATTTATTTTTATATAAAATATTTTGGTTATTCCAAATAGAAAATGTGTGAGGAGTAAAATTATGTTTATAAATTAAAGTCCAGGCCAGAAGTACTTGTTGATGGAAATTTGAAAGTTTAACAGGAATTTTGGTTATGTTATAATTACACATCAATAAAAACTTAATGCCTCCAACAATAGAAAATACCTGTTTTGGGAAAATATTCCAAATTGAGTCTTCTTTATGTAGATACTGGTTAAGCCAATTAATTTTGAAAGTATAATTTGAAGAGCAGAAATCAATACAGTTAAGACCTCCTTTATTATACGAATTTATTATAACAGTCTTTTTCATATAGTGGCATTTATTTTTCCAGACAAAGTCTGTTAAAGTTTTATCAATTAGTTTGCATGTAGGCTTATCTACGTACAGAGATTGAGCTGCATAAGAAAGACGAGACAGGCCCTCTGCTTTGGTGAGCAAAATTCTTCCTTTAATAGACAGATCTCTTTGAAGCCAACTATTCAATTTTCTTTTAGTTTTTGCAACAATTGGATTAAAGTTAGCATCACATCTATTTTTATCGTTAGTTATATTTATGCCAAGGTAAGATACTGAGTTTTTAACAGCTACTCCACAAATTGAGGAAACACCACAATTTTTAATGGGAAGTAATTCACATTTATTTAAATTAAGATTTAAACCAGATGCATTGGAAAATGTTTGTAGAGTATTTAATGCAGCCGCCACCTGAGATGAATCTTTTAAAAACAATGTTGTATCATCTGCTAGTTGACTTATAATTAACTCTGTACTTCCAATAGTAATTCCTTTTAAATTACTCCTTTTGATATGTAAATTAAGAAACTGTACTGCAATTAAAAACAAATAAGGTGATACTGGGCATCCCTGCCTTACTCCACGATGTAAAAAAAATCTTGGGGAAGTACCACTGCTTAACTTAATAGAGCTATTTATGTTTTTATATAACATTTTAATCATTTTACAAAAAGTAACACCAAACCCAATTTCTTTAAGCGCTTGAAATAAAAAACCATGTTCTAAAGTGTCAAAGGCTTTATAATAATCCAAAAAAAATATGAAACTGTCTCCATCAATCATATCAGAATAGTCTAGGATATCTAAAATTAATCTTATGTTATTAGATATATGTCTATTTGGCATAAAGCCTGACTGAGTTTCATCAATAATAGAAGGTAAAATTACTTTTAATCTTTTAGCTAAAACTATAGCAATTATTTTGTAGTCGTTGTTCAACAAAGTTATTGGACGCCAATTATCTAATAAATTTCGATCTTTATTTGGTTTGGGGATTAGCGTAATCAAACCTTGGCATAAAGTAGGTGGGAGAAAAGAGTTATCTGTACTTTCCTTATAAACACTTAACAAGAAGGGAGCAATATTTTTACTAAACATATGGTAAAATTCTGAAATGAAACCATCAGTGCCAGGAGATTTATTCCGTTTTAATGATTTAATTGCTTCTTCAACTTCTGTTAATGTGATTGGAGCTTCAAGAAAAGCTTGATCAGCATTCTCCAATTTTTTTACACAAGATAATGTTTCGAAAAAATCTAAAGCATTTTGTTTATTAAATTTAGAGGTGTACAAATCATTATAAAACTTAGCACAAAAATTAGCAATAGTCTTCTGGTCTTCACATATTGATTGATTAATTATAAGTTTTTCAATTAGATTTTTTTGCTGTTGTTGCTTTTCCAATCTAAAAAAATAAGAAGAATTCTGCTCACCTTCTTCCAACCATCTTTTCCGTGATCTAATAAATGCTCCCTCTGCTTTTTCCTGATAGATTTGATCTAATTTATTTTGATAATGGGTAAATTCAACCTTTTCACTATCAGACAAAATAGTTTTAGATAGAAAATCAGAAATTTTGCATATTATAATATTTTCATTTTCTTTTCTTTCTTTCGCTAATTTACTGCTAAATGTTCTTAAAAACTTTCCGATTTCATATTTTGCTAACTCCCAATTCTTTCCAAAAACATTTTCCTCGTTTGCTTTTTTCCAGTACTTGCAAATTATAAATTCAATTTTTTCATTTACTTCTTTATAGTTAAGCAATGAACAATTCAATTTCCAGTAAGAATTGATTCTACATAAGTTGGCAGTTTCTGAAAAAGGAATAGTTATCGAGATGCATCTGTGATCAGAAAAGGGTGATGGAATAATGTCTGAATTAGCCTTATTTAAATCTCTTGAGATAAGCCACAAATCTATACGGGATTGTCTGGAAAGAGAGTTATTTCCCCATGTGAAACATTTTTGATTAGGATGAGTGTCTCTCCAATTATCAACTAAACAGAATCGTTCAATGAAAGTTTTAAAATAAAGATTTGAGTTATCAGGTGATTTTGGAGGCCATCTGTCTAACCTATTATCCAATGCAACATTAAAATCTCCGCCAAGGATTAAAAAAGCATTTGGGTATTTAGTAAGTAATTTCAAAATGTGTTGTTCTATTAGATCAAGAAGTTTTTCATTTTCTTTTTGTTGATTAAACCCATAAATATTAACAATGATAAACATTGATTTGGATATTTCAGTTACAAGACAAATATAATGGCCATTTGAGTCACATTCAGAGCAAATAATTTTCCCATTAAATTGATTTTTAAGGATGCAAACACCAGCTGATTTGTTTGTACCATGAGCCATCCATAAATCTAAACCCCACTGAGATCTCCAAAAATTATAGTCCTCTTTTACAGAATGACATTCTTGCAAAAAACAAAAATCAGTTTTAAACTTTTTCATATACAAAAATATAGCTTTTCTTTTTAGAGTATTTCTTAACCCTCGTGTATTAAATGAAATTATAGAAAGAGACATAACAAAGAAGATATAACCTAGAATATTAAACTAGATTATTCTCAAAAAAGGATTTGCAAAGCTACATTCAGAACGATGAGAACTGCAAACTCTATATGAACTATAAAAATAATGTAGTGTTAATTAAGGTGCATAAATTTTACATCAAAGAACAAAAAAATTTTTTGTAAATCAGATTAAATTACTAAAGTATAGAAGCTACTCAGTTGAACAATTTTACTTTAGCCCATAAAGTTTTTATAGACTATATTCAGTGATATTTTTTTTTTTCAGGTGTGTTAATAGAAAAGTAAGAAAAAAGAATAAATAAATAAAATTGTAAAGTCAAATTCTAAATTGAGGCCCTTTTTGTAAAATACCCCTTTACTATTGGCTTAACTGTGTAAAAATAAGAAATTAGCGAAGTAAACTATTAAATCAGTTTTAATTGTCCTAAAAAGGCCATCAATTTAACAAAAAGACATTTTTTTTTAACCAACTTAATATTAACATCACACACCTTCCCATGTAAAGTCTCAAGCAGGAGGGAATATTTCGTTTCCCTCTACGAAAGCCCTACTTCCGATGAAGTATGCTCGTTTATTATCTTTTCTTGCTTTCTCCACTGCTGGCCATAGTTTGTTTCTTCTTTCTTTATCTGCAAGGGATAAGTCTTCTGATATTTTAATGTTATTTTCGCGCAAAAAGGCAGAGTCCTTTGCTGCACGCCAAACAGCATCGCGAAAGAAACGGGAAGCAAATTGTAGAATAATTCCTCTGTTCTTGTTTGGTTGCTTGCGACCTAACCGGTGTACAGTGTCGACGGCGCTGGAGAGTCTGTCCTTGTCCTCTGGTAAGAGATGCTGACAAACGTCTATAACCCTACCACGAACATCCTCTCTTTCATTTTCCGGAATGCCGTGCATCCTGAGATTCCACCGCCGCGAGTAACTTTCTAACTGTGACAGCCTTCGGTCGTGTCCCACGCACGTTTCCTCTACCTTATTCAGTGTGGATTCCATCACTCCATACTTGTTTTTCAGATGGTTAACCTCAGCACTCACAAATTCGATAGCTTCTTTCACACTTGTAATTTGTTTTGTATTTTCATTAATTACCTCCTTCATGGAGGTAATCGCTCTTGTGTTTTCTCCGATCACATTTTCTAAAGCATCAGAACGGGTGTTTATTAATTGAGAAAGAGCTCCGAGTTGGGAGAGAATGGCAACCTCCGAACTTTCAGTTTTCCGTTGTTTTGTAGCAGGTGATTTGCATGGAGTTTCTGGAAGTGCAGGGAATTCTTCCTCACACATCATAAATTCGTCAAAGTCCACACTAATTTTTGAATAATTGTGTAATTTTTCCGTTTCATAACTACATGAGGCTCCCATCGTTTCACTCACGTTACTGCTAACATTAGCAGCGTTAGCTGTCCCCAGAGACACGTTTTTGTTCTTCCTTTTCTCCGATTTACCCATCTTATCACAAACAGGGACTAATTCTGTAGTATTTATATTATATTCTCTCTTTGCACAGAGTAAAATAGCTTTCAACTAATAACACTACTAGCCAATTACAATGTTTGAGCTTACAGAGCACATCGATCCGCTTGTTGTTAGAGCGCCATCTTGGTCGGAACCCGGGACCTTACTCTCACGCTTTCACAAATTGGAGTCCAAATGACGACGAACGATACACGTTAACCAATGAGGTTTGTATTCAGCTTTGTCCTCGCTTTTTCCCTTATATGGTGTTTGGCGCACTCTCTTTTTGTAAACAAAAGGAGTAGGTCGTTGCCATTTGCGCGCCGTATTTGAATTGATGACAATTTCAAGTCTGCAGTGCCTTAATTATTCAAACAAAACTATAGATTAGACGAAGAAGGCTTGAAATACAGCACTCAAATCAGATTGATTTCATGGCCCTTTATGTTGTCCTTGTGTTTCCCACGTGAAAGGTAAGTAACGTTAAATGACAGGATTACGATAACTTTAGGCCTGCTATTGTAACTTCGACGAAACCTTGCGGTCAAATCTAACGTTCCAAAGATTGATATCATAACTTACTTGCTATGTTTGAAATAATATATAGAAAACAACAACGTAGGCCTGCTGACATGGTTCGTTTGGTTTATTATTATATTATTTTAGTGTTTTTGTCATAAACATTGTACATTTTAGAGATTTTAATTTACTTTGAACGTAACTGCTATTGCTGTAAAGTCTAGTTTATAATGTTGTAGTATTTTACTATTCACATATACGTTTCAATTTAATTTTGCCAATTATGTTTTTTGGGCACCAGTAGAGTGCACCGTTTTCCTGCATTCATCACCTGGACAGGTTTTGTTTTGGGTAAATGATTTCAAACCTGAAGTTCATAAAATCTTTTATGAGCTAAATTACCCATTTCTCCAAATTATAGTCACAGTAAACATTTTATTTGTATAATCCAATCAAAGTGGGATTTATAGATTACACAATTTGTTTTGTTTAAACAGCCATTTAATTTAGGCTACTCTTATTCAGACTGAATGAATGAACATTTATAGCTAATATCTCACTTTTTTAATAATAATAAAATAACAATCAAACAGAAAATGTGATTCTCTAAAACTAATACTGCAATCTTAATTTTGTTAAAGCACCTTCATTTTATGGCCACCAGATAAATAGTTCAATGTAAATGACAATCTTGTACAGATATACACATGCCACTCACACATTGTAGCTTAAGCAGGCAGATATATTCAAGTCATCAGGTGGAATTGTTTTCATACTCAAATAAAACATATTACAAAGTAGGGCGGGACGATATGGCAAAAATGCAATCTTGATTATTATTTTTCATATTGAACAATAATACTATATATTTAGATATATGTTGTTAATGCTTTGAGATTTAAAAGAGTACCCCAACAATGACTGAAGCCAAAAAAATTAGAGGGTCCATTTAATGGCATACATTTTAGGACGATAAATTTTCAGTGGTCAAATATTCGGTACATCTCTAATATCAACACTTTTTTAGATTCCCATTGTTGCACATTTCTGCTGTGTGATTGGCTCTTAGATCAATATGGAGTAAAAAAAATTCCAGAGCCTATTGTTATTGAAATAATTTTTATCACAATTCCATATAATATCGCTTATCGGCCCGGCCCTATTAAAAAGACAGTTTTTTTTCAAAATTTTTCAAAATTGTTCATACATTAGCTGTAATTGAATAGACCGAAACTGAAACATTGTTCAGAAAATCTATTTTTGTTTGTGTTCAACAGGGGAAAGTCACGAAGGTGATGGAATGATGACAGCATTTTCACTTTTCTGCTCCTCTTTGTGAACTATGCCACACATCTACCCTTCAGTTCTTATATAAAGTGTATTGGCCTCCAGACTCTTCTGATCCAGTTTCTGTGAGTCACATCTCTGTAATTACAATCCGTTTCATCAGACCTTCTACAAAACCTCATCCGTGTTGTTTAAAGTGAAGGGATCAGACTGCCCTCTTGTGTTCTGCACTACACATGGTTGCCATTCCATTAAAATTGTTAGGGGATTTTATCTTCTCAAGTGTAAATATTTTGATGTGAAATTGAGTGCAGGCCGCAGAGTAGTCATCTCTGATGGCCTGAAAACTCATATTACTTAGGGTTTTGTATTAATAAAGCAGAATAATGGAGATCTGTAAAGTGGAAAATGCTGTTTGTGTACTTAACGAAATCTATCCCTCGGTTTTGGCAAGGTTTTCTCAGTTGTGCAGATTTTTTTTTCCAGGAAGAGTCCTTACAATAAACCCTAATACACAAATACTCCACATATGGTTTTGATTTCAGCACTCAACAGAAAAATGAGAGACTTGTTGTTAAACATTGACCTCAACGCAGTCATCCATCAAGACTTTTATTTGTGCTAATACGATTTATTGTCTACACTGAGGTTTGGCTGTGCCTCACGCTTGCACAGACCTGTTTTTTTCTGCTACAATGAACTGACTGTGGTCATTGTGGTTTCATTCAGTTTCTTGGCTTGGCTGTTCGTGTTGTAGCTGTAGTTTATCAAAACCTCTTGACACTGAGAAGAACTTTTTTGGCATCGCTTTAAGCTTTTATTCCACTGAAGTCTGAAGATTTTCAACAGGAAAGGAACATAATATCCCATTAACTTTAAAAGAGCCCTGCCCATCCCTAAACACAACCTAAACCCTCTCCGTCCACATCAATTTGTTCACTTGAGACCCACTTCCCTCCCGGACTATTACTGTGTCTCATATTTAATAGAGGAGCGAACCACAACATTGGTTTCATGTTTAGTTCTTTGTGGTCTGATCTGTGTAAGCTGTTCTCAGTAATTACGCTGAATACTTTTCAATGTGACTGGAAATTTTCCTTTAATCAGATTTCCAATGCACTAACCAGAACCAGATGCCCGCTTGGTTTGTCTCATGTTACCGTGTACTTCGAGATCACAGCATGGTGATCGCTTTTAACAAGCCGCTAACAAATACTGACCGCTGGCGGCCCTGGCTCGTCCTTTGACGGACTACGAGGGGCGTGACCTCAGTAACTGATGCTGATCACATCCATTCCAAAAACAAGACGTGCTCAACTCTTGAAACAGAACCCTGCTGAAGCGTGTACACTGTTTTGCCAGTTTCGTGCTGTTCACTTTATGGACATTAGGATTCGTTTCTTTTGTCTTTGCTTATGTAACTAGGCTTAAAGTAGGTTTCTGCTGGTATCAATTGCTGAAGCTTTTATCTCGATATATAATATTATCACGATATTGCGCGTATACAATAAAGTCTCTAGAGTAGGGGTGTCCAAACTGGGTCCTGGATGGCCGGTGTCCTGGATTAGCTCCAACGCTAATCAAACACACCTAAACAAGCTAATCAAGCTCTTACTAGATATACTAGAACAGGCGTGACCAACCCTGTTCCTGAAGATCGACCTTCCTTTAGATTTCAGTTGCAACCCATATCAAACACACCTGCCTGAAATTATCAAGTGCTGTTCAGGTTTGATCAGGGTTGGAGCTAAACTTTGCAGAAAGGTCGATCTCTCCAAGGTTGAGCACCACTGTACTAGAAACTTCCTGGCAGGTGTGTTGAATCAAGTTGGAGATAAACTCTCCAGGACACCGGCCTCCAGGACTGAGGCTGTTTCTCAATATGCGTTCTTCAGCGGTCTTGCGTCGTCGTGTTCTCGTGCAACGTCATCAACAGCTGCCTAAGTTCAGTTCCAATACTCATGACCGCAAGTACGGAGGACGCATGAAACTTCCCAGATGTGATCTTGATATCGAGGACGCAACGATGCAGACTTGCGCACCAAACTCGCTCTGGAAGTCCCAGAAGTCATTGCGACTGGAGGTGGGAAGCGCTGCATTTTATTTCGATTTATTATTAAATTTCAGAGATTTAACTTATTTACCTCAGGAGTTTCCCTAAATGAAACGGTGAATATAAGCATTACCATGGACATCTTAATAAAGGAATAAAAACATTAAGGGTGTTTGTTTGCTGAAATTCGTATTAAAAACTGTTTTATTTATATTGTGCAACATTTATTTATAATGTGTTTATGCATAGTATATATTTTGAAAAGGGAAAAAACAATAAATTGTTGTATGAAGGCTGTAATGTTTAAATAATTTACCATTGAAAACATGTGAAGGTCATGTGACCATCAAGAAGAACGCAGCATTTCAATTCTCAAAGGACGCGTTCTCTGCCCTCGCGGTCTCCTGAGTTCGTTCTTCCGAGGACACCCGGCAAGACCGGTCTCCACAAGAACACATGTCCGTTCTGTGCGTTCTTGGAATTGAGAAACAGCCTGAGTTTGGACACCCCTGCTTTAGAGTAAATGTTATTCATTCATTCTTTTTTCTTTTCGGCTTAGTCCCTTTATTAATCCGACGTTGCCACAGCGGAATAAACCACCAACTTATCCAGCATGTTTTTATGCAGCAGATGCCCTTCCAGCCGCAACCCATCTCTGGGAAACATCCACACACACACTCATTCATTCTTTTACACTATGGACAATTTAGCCTACCCAATTCTCCTGTACCGCATGTCTTTGGACTGTGGGGAGCACCCAGAGGAAACCCAAGCGAACGATAGGAGAACATGCAGACTCCACACAGAAACGTCAACTGACCCAGCCGAGGCTCGAACCAGCAAACTTCTTGCTGTGAGGCGAGAGCACCACCTACTGCGCCACTGCTTCGCCTAAATGTTATTCATTCAATAATTTCCTTAGGCTTAGTCTCTGATTTATCAGAGGTCGCCACAGCGGAATGAACCGCCAGCTACTCCAGCATTTGTTTTATACAGCGGATGCCCTTCCTGCCACATCCCAGTACTGGGATGCACACATGCACTCAGACACTAGGGCCAATTTAGTACATCCAATTCAACTAAGCCACATATCTTTAGACTGTTGGGGAAACCGTAGCACCTGGAGCAAACATGGGGAGAACATGCAAACTCTACACCGAGCCCATCCGAGACTTGAACCAGCAACCTTCTTGCTGTGAGGCCACCGTGCTATCTAAATGTTATTTAATGCATTAAAACAGTGAGAAAAAGTCATATTATATGATATAGTTAAGATTATATAAAAAAGTGAAATTTTATTAGCCATTAACTTTATTTAATAAAAGGATTACAACCTTTGATTTTAATACCTTATTAGTCATTAAATAAGAAATTTGATGTTAATTTCTTATTTAATGACTAATAAATGCTTTTGCATTTATTAATGACTAATTAATTTATTAATGACTAATTTATAATGACTAATTAATGCTTTTGCTCATTACACTGACCTCAGTTAAATCAACTGATGTCAACAAACAGAGCATTACTACCAGGGATGGGCAGTATTTATCTATTTAAAATAAGTATTTAAATACAAAATAGTATTTTGTAATTTGTATTTGATAGGGTTCATGAAAATATTCTGTTATTCTGGCTTAATATTTTGTATCAAAATACTTTAGCGTCTTGTATTTTTGTATTTTTAAACTACTGTAAAATACTTTGTAAGGTATCAATCTACATGATATAAATGCACCCTCTGATTGGTGCTTTGGATGTTATTGACTTCCATTTAAAGAAGAATTGAAAAAATCTTGAAAGAGTAGACTGTACAATTAATAGTGGTTTTGGATGGATTATTGGTGCCAAATGTTGGTCATTAAAACAAACAACAAAAAAATAAGGCCTACAGTGGCAATTAATACTTCATTGGCTGTTTTAAATCCCAGTAGTTGATCAGTAGGTTCACTGTATTGTTAATAAAGAGGAAAGATGTAAGCCTTAAGATGTCACAACATATGAAACACAAATATTTAATAAATCAAAAACTCCTAATACAGTTTTTACATTTTACAAAAATAGATTTCTGTAAACAAAAAAATTAAATAAACTCTTTAACACCCTTTTAAAATATTAAAAGGTGGAATAATCATTGTACAGGGATGCAATTTTACTGGCCACATTCGCTTTTAAACATTGTTTCTTTCACTAAGGTCTAATTGATGGAAGATTTGCAAAGAAATGTCATGCTCCAAAGTATTTTGTAGTATTTTTAAAATACAAAATACTGTATTTTATTTTGATACATTTGTGACTGCTGTTTTTTGTAGTTTTTTTTTTGATACACCTAACATTTAAGGTATTTAGTATTTTATTTTAAAATACATTTCAATGTATTTTTGCCCAACCCTGGTTACTACGAAAAAAATGTTTGTGTATTGTCACAGTATTTTCAATGGTGTAGGACAGATAATAACAAATATTTATAGTTCAAAATAAATCGCCTTATCAAGTCCTCCAGTATTTGGTGCCGTGATGAACAACCACTGTCAATACAACAACAATCTCCATATTCTTAAAAAGCACTTTGAAAGTTTAAATGATAAATAATTATTCACAATATTTTAAGTGCTCTTGATATTGATATTGTACACATTCATTATCATGATATTTTGAATTATTGAATATCAACATGTCTAATCAAATGTAAAAACATTTAGCACAATTTTCTTTAAATTAGTGTTTTAAAACAATTCACACAAAGTATAAAATAATAACAAGAGATCAGTAGTTACAAATATAGTAATAAAATACAATACTTATGACATATGAAAAAAAAAGAAATAAATACAAAGGGGTATTGAAAACAAATCCATATATCCATTTACAAAATAAATGTCATATGTAGGAGTCCTTAAAAAGGGTACAACTTTAGCTCAAATTTGGAGTTGGCTTATTTTCTCTTTTTTTCTGGATGTTTGACTGGCTCTTTCCCTGCCCCACATCTGTTATATGATATTCATTTTTATTTTATCTCACCACAATATAACACTTAAAATTCATAAATTCATTTATTAAAATAGTTTTTATTAATATTCAAGTATAATTTAAATATTTCACATCCAATTCGATATATATATATATATATATATATATATATATATATATATATATATATATATATATATATATATATATATATATATATATATATATATATTGATCGTCGGTTATTTTAATGCATATGCACATACAAATACAGTCTTAGCTATACAGTAAAAAATAATAGGACATATTAATTAATAAATTAATATACTCAGGCTAGGGGCTAAATATGCACCATAGAATAGAAAAGAAAAACATTTTATTTTTAATATTACAATGCAAAAATGTTACCTTTTTTACACAAGTTACTTTATTTAAAAATAAGACTGCATTCAATGTCTACAAAGAACTAAAGCATTTTAATCTACAAATTGTTTCAATACAGCTGTTATCGATATTCTCCAGGGTCATCAGAGAAAACCATTTCCTCTTTCTGCTGTCTATATCAGGCATAGGGTTTCACAGTGGTATCAAATCTCTTGCTGAGATTCTTCAGTCACGGTGTCAGTGTGTCTGTCTGTGATCATGCCAGCCGTGTTAAAATTAGTCCTGCTGTGGCCATTCAAGTGCTTCTTTAGAGCTTTGTGACATCTGAGTTGAGGGTTGCGTCACTGTTTTTCCCCCTCATTAAGCTTTGGTTAACCACCGATGGATCAAGGCCCTGTTCTCATTCTCTCCGCTTCTGTCCCAGGCCAGCACAAATTACACATGCCTGGAGGAGAAGACATCCCACATTCACACGTCTCACAGGGCGCTGACATTGCCTATCTGTTACAGCACCGCTGACATGGGAGAAGAGAATTAAAGCGCTCTTCACCCCCAAACCTCCACATTACTGTGTGAAACACTGGAACGCCACAACCACAGGGCATCTGGGGCGTATTTATAGCATCAGCGAGTTATATACTCTGCTGACAGAAATGTTGAAGATATGTTCCAGTCTCGATTATGTGAGATGACTTTGTTTTCATCCTGTCAGGTTCGAGCTCGTTCTGCAGTAATAGTTTTACAGCAGGGTTTCTGTATCTGACTCCTCTCCCCCACATCTCTCTCATTACATAAACCACATAATGAGGCAATCATCTGTCAAATCCTCAGAGATCTTGTTAGGAACTGTCAAGAGCGAGGGATGATTTTTTTTGGCCGTTTTGGGAAATAAAATGCCTGCCAAATGCCTTAAATCATGCTTTTAGTGAATTTCTTTTAGCGTTGAAACCATTTAAATGCTATGCCTAAACTATATATAAATATATATATATATATATATATATATATATATATATATATATATATATATTTTGGTGGGCATAGATATTTTTTTTAAATGTACATTAATCTTGGAAGCCAAAGACATTCAGAATATGTGTGCTACCCAAATAATAAGTCTTTGAGAAAGGGTTTCTCAAGCCAGGTGGCGCATTAGACCAGGGGCTCATCTCCTGTTTCCAAATGTATCACAAACTGCTTGAGTAACGGTTCTACTATGATAATTGGTGATAAAAAAATAGTTCAATAAGATGTACTTGTTTACTAACTGTTTATTTAGTTAAGCATGAATTTTGAACTGTAGGCCTACATAGGCTTAAAACAGAGATTTTTTTTTTTGATTACATTAATCTGACTAAAGTCATAACTGAATGAAACAGAAATGGAATTAAAACCTGTGGAGTATTCAGATATTAGTGGCATTTAGGGGTGTCAAAATTAATTTTTTCTTTGGTGCACCTCTATGCAGAAGCGGACAATTCGGTATCGGTTCAGTAATAATCATAACCGGTTATTATGTACTGACGTCATTTATCTCCTATGCGCTCTGTCGCGAGGGAGGATAGCGCGAGTATTTACAACACTCAGCCAACGCAGGGCCGGCCCATGGCATAGGCACCATAGGCAAATGCTAAGGGCGCTGTATATCCAGGGGGGTGCCAGAAATGAGCGCGGTTATGTTGGTTTTGTTTTCGATATTCTTGAAACACATTCAGCTACAGACGGCAATAACTCAAAAACCTCTTACCCTAAAAAGATCTAAAGTGTGTTTCCTACAAAAAGACAAAGCTGGTTATGTTTCACAGCTGTCTTTCTTTTTTTTCGCTCCACACTACGAGCACTGCTCCGTTTAAGCCCTCGCAATATGTGTTTAGCCGGGATAGCTCGCGCTGAGAGGAGCTCTCAGCAAGGGACCGTCGGAAAAGTGCTTCTTTTTTTAGTTTTTCTGCTCCGCTCTTAGCGAGCTCTCCCTGTTGCGAGGGCTTAAGTTTGTGTGTGCGTGTGTGTGTGTTTGTTTCTTTGGTGCTGTCTATGTTTGTGTTTGAATGAGAGACAGTGTGGTGCTGTGTGTCTGTGTGTTTATACAGACTTGTTATAGCCTCCCCTTTAAAATATAACACTGTATATGGAAAGCATCGTCAATGCACCGTGATGCACCGAAATATCGAATTGAACCGAATCGAAGGCATGATAATCGTATCCGAACCGAACCGTGAGACTAGTATAGGTTCACACCTCTAGTGGCATTATTGAATTAAACACCGCAATCAAACTTTTACCGTCATTTAGGACTTTCCGCCAGATTTTCCGACCAGATCCATACACACGCGCACACACATTGCAAAATGCGGAAGTTGTTTTTTTTTTTTCATTTGGCGTGCGTTATTAAATTCCATAACACTTTCACCAGTCTTTACTTGTTATTTGCGTCTAAAACCCCAGTTTGTCATGGAGCATAAGTGAAATGTTAAAGTAAAACTGCCGAACTGCTGATTTGATTCAGAACGACACTTTTTTGATAGACGGCTCACCGGTCAGGTATACATGCGCGCTAAAATATCGTTTTGTGTCCATCAGCCTGTCATTGAGCAGAGCATAGACGGATTGACGTCGTCCATCCATAAGATGGCACACAGACTACATAGTAAGCCCTTAGAGGAAAAAAGATCGGCGTATTTTCAAACTACAGCTGATCAAAACATTTATAGAATTGGTAAGTGACTTTCTGAGTTCATCTTTCTCTTTTGTATGTTGCAGTGCTGTATTTATACTATAGTATTTGTAGTGTATTGACTGTGAGATGGGACTCAGATATCAGGAATTTATGTATTGTATGTTGGCCACTCTTTGTAACTCTGAGTTACTTTTTGGTTGGCCATCTGTTTTTTTCTTATGGGTCTCCTGTTTTCGTTACTGCAGACTAGTAACTGACTAGCGTTTTTCCTTATCGCAAACACAACAGTAATTTGGTACTTATTGCGTTGGGAAATGTCTCTAGGCTGAATGCCGTTCAGCCTTATAATCTTAAAATATGAGCAAAATCACCTGTTTTGTCATCACTTTAGACATTACGCTAGAGAATCATTCAAATACTAGCTCTAAAGTAACGTTGGTGAATTAGTAACGGCTTCTGCTTTTTTGACGTCAACTGCTCTGTGAATGAATGGCGAAAGAAAGTAGTTCCTCATTCAAAAGGATTTTTTTAAAACTCTCTGTATTTGATTTTCTTTTTAAAATAAACGATTATGCCATAGAACTGTTGTATAAATGCAACATCAGACTCGTAGGAGTGCAATATGGCTGTATATAGTCAATGGTGGGACATGGCCTTGTACTGTAACGTACATGAGCAATTCAAAAAATATATTGCTTCAAACTACCAAAACTATCGCTAAAAGTTACTGCTAAACTGCTGATAAAGTATCAACATTTGAAGTGATCATCAAAACTGTTGGAGCAGAGATCAAGGTTCCATTATCCAAATTGAAAGCATAAAAAAATAAATAAATAAACAACATTGTGAATCATAAGCTATGGAGGATTTCAGTTGAAATAATGCACATCGATATTAATGATCTGTTTTATCTTTAAATTTTCTGGTACAACTAAGACATTTCGATTTTTCAGCTGGTAGCTGCATTTGACTATATAGACTTTGAATTCTATATGCTTCAAACTAAAATGGCTCCTTATTGCAGCTTTTACTATCATAACCTCACTCTGCAGTTAAACTTCTCAAGGAGTATTACAAGTTTGATCTAAAAAGGTCAAGATGGTCTCATTTTAGTCAGGATGGTAATTTTACTCTTACCGACATGATGTACCTTGGTGTCGGCTCACAGAACCAGCTTAACAAAACACGAGCATGGCTATTCCTGCATTATTCAGGAATTATTCATTATTCAGCTGTAACTTTATCCAGTTTTGTGTGACATGGGTTTATGACCTAATGGTTGAAGACTAGGCCTCCACAGACAGAGGTTCAATACCCAAAGGTGCCTTTGAAACCTGAGAGTAAGTGAGATCACAGCCCTATCCTGTTTTCATTGTGCAATTGAATTCACTTAGATTTCTATACTGATTGTGTAATGAAGAAAATATAAAGAATGGAAGTGGAGTGTGTATACGTACTGTAAGTGAGTGTGTTTAGCTCATTGGAATATTTATGTGTTCTTGACTGATCATTTGTATTGGAAAATGCCTTGGCTTCAGGAACGGGTTGTGGTCTCCACCATCTATTACCACTTGAAAGATCAAACCCCTGTCCTCCTCGGGGAGGAATCTACAAAATATAAACAGGCTGTTAAATGGAAAACTACATCTGTGTTCATTTGTTTCAGCCAGAGATGACCACATTTGGTAATCTTTACTGAAAATGATTTTCAATCGCTTCAGAGAGGGAAAGGGGGGTTTCGGCTGCCATCTGTTTCCTATGGGAGTGCTGTAGTGGAAGAGTGTTGAGATGTGGACACCCAGAGATTTCCCATATAATCTCCAGCTCCCACTTGTCTTGCTTCATATTCTCTTTCTGAAATTATTGTAGACATGTTTTGAGAAGCATTTGCAGGATTAATGGAAGCCATACTCTGTTTGGAATGTCAGAAACACTGTTTTTAAGATTGAAAGGGCTGCTGTAGGTTTGCGTGATTCCTCTGGTTTGGAAAATGCAAATAGAATCTTGGAATTTTGTCTTAAAATGGAATTTACTGTATGACAGAATTTTAGATGAATATATCGAAAGAACGATTGAAAACGTAATCAAACTGTCATATGAACTTTAGTATCTGGGATTTAAAACCAAAGAGCTGGGTGATATGGCAAAAAAAATTATCACGATAATTTTTTTTAAATCAGTCGATATCCATATTTATTACAATAAATGTAAAATCTATCAATAGATATAAAATTTTCAGCATGCCAATGGCTTTGTGCAGCTGATTTAACACATTTAGTGAAATGTTTTAGCTGTCTGACAATATAAATGATAAAATAATAAACAAAAGAACAATCTAAATTCAGCAAATACTGTTCAAGTTTTCAACAACCAAAGACATTACCTACAAGTTATTGGATATTATTGTTCAACATCAGAAAAAAAAACCCGATTTGGAACAATGTGAGTTAATAGTCACAGAATTTTTCAGTTTTGGATGAACTCTCCTTTTAATACTTTAATGTATTCTATTTAGGGATGCTGATGATTACTTGATCTATTGATTGTCGATAACACATTAATTGATAGACCTTATCGATGACTGATTAAGCATGGACATGTAAAGGTTTAGTTATGCTAAATTCAAAACAAATATTTTAATATTAAAAAGGAAACATAAGCTTGACATCAAAAGATCTTATTATTGTCTTAACAAATACCCTTAAATGATGCAGCCTGTAGTTTACAGCAAGCATCAAGTGTTCGTTGAGATGTGATTAAGATTGTGTTGTCTGTCACATCTTGCGTCTGTCTTTTCGGGGTTTTTTTCTCGTAAGGCACGGCTTTCAAAAATGATGACATGAGACTCTGCTGGGTAGCTGCGCTGATTTGCCAACACTTGTTTTTGTCTGTAATTTCTTAGCATCTTTTTTAAGGGTGGTCTTGTTTTACATTGTGAAACAGGTCGTGGTGTTGCCTGCTTTTGATGACACGAGTCGTCTAAGCAGTTTGCGGTGCACGTTTCTCTGTTTTGTGTCGGATAGGGAAAAACTAAGTAGCTCATGAAGTCTAGTGACGTTTCTTGTCCACAATGTCTGTGACTGACCTCTTTTTTACCTTATTTCTTTCTAACTCCTTCAACATTACGCATAGTGCGTAAATATTATCAAGCAATTATCGAACTGTCATTATCGTTTTATCGAAAAATTTTATATCGTGATAATTATCGATATCGAATTATCGCCCAGCCCTCTGTGCACACATTGTTGGCACCATTCAGCGTCTATCCATAGTGCTATTAGACAGCTAGCTAAAGCTGTTGATATAAGTGGATAACAAGTGGAAGGTAAATGATGGTAGAATTTTCATGTTTGAGCAAACTACTTACCTTTTATAAGAAAATGTATACGTTTTTTATTAGTAACGAGTTGTTTATAAGTTCGTCCCTGCAAATTGGCAATACAGTACAGTTCTGATCCAGTGTGTAACCGGTTTGCTTGAATCAGCCAAGTTGTACAATGACCAGCAGCAGAGCATACAGTTTGCTAGAAATGCAAAATTTGGTTTAAACCAAGAAGTAACCTTACATATAACCCATTCATTTTCAATGCTAAGTCTGTATGATAACATACTGGAATCTACCTGCCCTTTGAGTACATTAATATGCGTGATGGATTTTTACTCTCACTCACATATAGCGATAGATCAAGGCGCAATTAGGGGAAACATGTCAGTCCATGTCTCAGACTCTTTAATGAGATGTCAGAGATGTTGAGCAGCTTTGGAGATTCAGAGTTTGTGTAGTACAGCACTTCAAAGCAAGCCCTAACCGAACACTTTTCATCACATGCTGGTCTGTAACACCCGAAAGGATGACATTGATAATGGCATAAAAGAACAGGGTGTATGAAGCATCATCAGGATGTTTTAATGAAGACTGGGACTAAAAATACACCGGCTCACCTCTTTAGGAGAATGAAGAATTGGGCCTTTTGAAGTAGACGGGGCTGCGTAAAAGCTCTGTATGGGCGGTTCTGAGTGTTTGAAGAGGAAAATATGCTTGACAGTGCTCTCTTTCTCTCTTTCTCTTTGTCTTTGGCTGCTCATTAGTCTGCATACAGGGTAAAAACAGCCTCTAATGTCACCTTTACAAGCGGCCTCGTCTGCCACTTTCATCTCAAATCCTCTACAACTTTTCATCACTCTGATCTTCCTGTGATCCAGAAACTTTGATTGAGCCTTTGTGCCACAAATTTGTCGGGGAATTGAAATGCAGATTCCCTGATGAGTGACTTTAGAGGCGAAAAAAGAAAGAGATTTGCTCGAGAACGTGATTATCCACCTGTAAAACATAAGAAAGAGCTGCCTTAAAAATAGGTTGCTTGTGAATCCAGGTTGTGCGCGCGTGTGTGTGTGTGTGTGTGTGTGTGTGTGAGCTTGCATGCTCAGGTGAGGGTGAATGTGATTCATTCCACCTACTGATATCCAATGTCTTGAGGGAAAAGAAAATAAGAGAAAATGAAACACTCACAATTATGTCTTGATTTTTGTTTTTGCCTCATCTTATTAGCAGCATTTACTATAATGTACAACTGGGGTATCGCTCACTAACATAACGTTCAATAATCTATTTGAATCTAATCTTGATTTTAATATGATTAATCCACTGTCTCTATATTCACCTCATGTATCTGTCATAAACAATAAAAAAATTATAAACATGTTTTTGTTTAAATTAATAAATCTACATTATTGTATTGTGTATATATACACAATGGCCACTTTATTAGGTACACCTGTTCAACTGCTCGTTAACACAAATTTATTATCAGCCAATCACATGGCAGCAACTCAATGCATTTGGGCATGTAGACATGGTCAAGACGATCTGCTGCAGTTCAACCTGAGCATCAGAATAGGGAAGAAAGGGGATTTACTGTAAGTGAATTTGAACGTGGCATGGTTGTTGTTGACAGATGGGCTGGTCTGATGTTTCCATAAACTGCTGATGACATAAATAACAACTTGTTACAACCGAGGTATGCAGGAGAGCATCTCTAAATGCACAACACGTCAAACCTTGAGGCGGATGGGCTACAGCAGCAAAAGACAACACTGGGTGCCACTCCTGTCAGCAAAGAACAGAAAACTAAGGTTACATATCACACTGTCATAAAGCGCGAATCATCTCTGACTGGTTACTTGAACATGACAATGAGTTCACTGTACTGCACTGTAAGGGCCTCCACAGTTACCAGATTTCGTAGAGCAATAGATCCAATAGAGCATCTTTGGGATGTGGTGGAACGGGAGAGTTGCATAATGGATGTGCAGCGATAAATCTGCTGCAACTGTGTTATGCTGTCATGTCAATATAGACCAAAATCTTTGTGAAATATTTCCAGTACCTTGTTGAATCTATGCCTTGAAGGATTAAAGCAGTTTTGAAGGCAAAATGGGGTCCAACCTGGTACTAGTAAGGTGTACCTAATAAAGTGGCCTGTGAGTATATGTATATTATTTAGTTTGTGGAACATTTCTAACGATAAACAACAATATTATTTTTTAAACCTAACATGATCAATCCTAGACTAGAGATATCACTCTGGACCACAAACACTTGTGATGTGCAGGTATGTAGAGTACATTATACTGTATATGATCAAAGTTTTTTTAACACCAAAAATCATTAAAATGTTATGAACATAACCGATCATGTTCCATAATGATATTTTGATAATCTAGATTGAATTGTACTCTACCCTTGTGTAAAAATATAAAAACTCAATTTTTGATTAGCAATATCCACTGCCAAGCACTTAATTTTGACACATTTTTTCTCAGTATGTAGATTTCTTTTTAGATAATTTTTTTATATTTTTAAATGGTTATATCTCTGCCAAATATTGTCCTATCCAAAGAATACATCAGTGAAAAGCTTGTTTATGGCTATATAAACCTACATTAAAAAGAAATGGCTGGTTTGGTTGTCCTTATATCGAGTTTTTCTTTAGTTAAATCTACTGTAGTCATCTTTCTCCAGCAGAGAGCAGGCTTGTATTGTAGTGGTACATGTTTGCATCATTGAATTCGTTTCTGTCACGCCAGCAGATGGCAGCCTGAAAAGCTTCAGGTCTTGTGTTGCTGCTTTGAACAAAGGCTGAAGATTTGAAGGAGCTCTAAATAAGGTTTGGAAGCAGGCATGTATGACAATGTAATGTCAGTTACATTGTAAACTACATACAAAGAGACAAAAAGGTATTTATTTAAAAAGTAAAATGTGCAGGATGATAACTATGAGTAACATTTTTTTAAATGTAGTATACATGTTTATCATCACTAAACCCACACAGAAAACTCAGATCCTTAAGCCTGTGATTCAAACTATTTATTTATTCATGTAAATCTTTGTAAATGAATATGTGTATAATGTTTATATGATTTATGTAAAATGAGATATAATTACATGTAAAAGTGGGGCGTCACAGTGGCGCAGTGGGTAGCACAATCGTCTCACAGTAAGAAGGTCGCTGGTTAGAGTCTCGGCTGGGTCAGTTGGCATTTCTGTGTGGAGTTTACATGTTCTCCCCGTGTTAGCGTGGGTTTCCTCCGGGTGCTCCGGTTTCCCTCCACAGTCTAAACCCATAGGTGAATTGGGGAAGCTAAAATTGTCCGTAGAGCATGAGTGTGTGAATGAGTGTGTATGGATTTCCCAGTCATGGGTTGCAGCTGGAGAGCATAGCTGTGTAAAACATATGCTGTATAAGTTGGCGGTTCATTCCACTGTTGCAACCTCTGAATAATAAAGGGACTAAACCGAAAAGAAAATGAATAAATGATTACTTATAAATGTTTTACAAACTTCTGTGCTGAAATGGCAAAAAAAAAAATTAAGGTATAGGCTCTCACTACCAATACCTTGAAGGCACAGTATGTAATTTTAGCTGCTAGAGGGCTCGCATTAACAAAAAAAAGAGTGTATGTAACCATGCTGTGACTGCTTGTGGAATCATAAGAGTTGTCTTCTTCATTACATCGTAAGGGAGTCCTACAGAAATCATGTTCCAGTCATGAAGCAGCGCTGTTTTATCATACTAAATACAGTTTATTAGTATTTTTAGACAGTTTTAGTGTCTAAAGATATGCAGATCATATCAAAGCATCTTTGGTGGTCTGCGCGTGTCACTAGGTAAAACAGCTAATTTTTCTGGATATTAACATGCTTTAAAACATTTGTGATTAAGAATAGAAATCAGCAAAATATATAACATTATACTAGTGTTTTTTTATTTAATGAAAAAAATCTTATACATTTTGCCTTTAATGTTATAGTAAGTGCTCTTCACCAATTTTTGCAACATTGCTAAATTTAAAAAAATCTTTAGATTTTTTGACTCTGAAACTGAAGATGATATGAATGGAGATTTTTTTTAAAAATTTTTTTTATTGAAACCCTTCCAAAAAATGGGAGTGTAGCTTTGGAGACTTTCTGACCCAAAGACCCAACTAACTTCTGCAGTTCTCCAACTGTGATTCTGGAAGATTTTGTGTTTTTTGGCCCCTGGAACATCCTCTTGATAGTGCATTGAGGCAAGATAGAAACACTTCTTCCAGGCTTATTCATTGCACTTCTTTAATATTGCCCTAAAGGTGGAATTGGGCATTATGTTTTGCTAGTTTGGCATATGTGTGTTGGGTCATATGTAAAATAGGAGGTCATTGTTGAATAGCCTCCTATTCATGTCACCGAGTTTTACTAAAAAAAGTCAAAACAGTGAAAATGTGCTTCAAATGATTATTACTGTTATTATTTTGTTTATATGAAATAATAAAGGTGGCCTGAATTGTGCATATATATTTAAGATAAAAGCATGCTTTGTTTGCAATTGCAATTGTTTTTTTTTTATTAATATTTTGACCAGAAGGTAAAAAGGGTTAAAATTGTAAATTTTTATAGCCTTCTATGCTCATATTTACCAAAGGTTGCAATTTTAGTGAGGCATTGCCCAGAATAGCTCACTGGTTTTGGTTGGGTCACAGTCTGCAGTGTGTGTGTGTGTGAGGATCTGCGAGGTACAGAGTCAGTCCTGTGACCCCCTTGTAAACCACAGAGCTCAGCACTGTCGGTTTGCACATTGACAGGCTCCTCTCCCTGTGGGTTTGGCTGGAGGAGGCCTGGAATTGACCCGCAGCCTGTGGGCGCTCAGGGGAGGCAGGGTTAGTACTTTGGCTAAGTGTAATGTGGATAACAGTGTGTGAGTTAGCAAGAGCTGGAGATCTTTCCCACAGATTTCCACTGAGGTTATACAGCTGGGATCTACTGAATATTTTTTAAGCATAAGAACAAATTAATAAGTATGTGGTTTGGGAGGAAGGGCAAACATCTGCAGGACTCTCTCCAAATACACTCAAGAGCATTAAATTAAACATGCGTGAAAAGCCATTTCCACCACAAGATAAAAAATAAAATGGTAATTTTATCTTATAAATGTAGATTTATCCTTCACAATTCACATTTCTTTTGAGAATCACTATTGTGAGAATTTTTTTACAATTCAGAGTATATTGCAATTCTGACATTTTTCAGATTTTTCAATAAATTTTTTTTACATTCTGAGTTTACGTTATTATATTTTATTTGTACACTTACATTGTTTGTGTCTTTGTATGTAATTTACTGGCATGAATGTTTAATTTTGTGTTTGGTGTGAACCTAGCGTTAGACTTATGGGATTATATGGAACATTTATTTCTCAGAATTAATATTTAGCAGTTCTGAGATAATATCTCATAATTCTGTTTATATTTTTTATATTTTTAAATAGTTTATATTTTTAAATTCTGCCTTTTTTCCTCAGTTTTCATCTCATAATTCAGATTTTTTTTTTCCCGAATTCTGAATTCATATTTCAAATCTGTTTATATTCTTCAGGTCACAATTCTTGAGTTTACATTTTAATTCTGAGTTTATATCTTTAATTTATCTTTTAGAATTTTCAGTGTGTGTCTTGCACAACTGACTTCCTTCCTAGGAATTCCAGGTGTACATCTCAATTGTGAGTTTATATTTCAAATGTCTATAAATGAGCCCTATCATACACCCGGCACAAGGCGCAATACGTATTTGGCGCAATTTCTTGCTATTTTCAGACCAGTGCAACCCTAATTTTCATGTTTTGCTCCACGTTGTTTAAATAGCAAATACATTTGTATAGTCCAAGTCCAGCGCAGAGCGCGTTATGCGCCTACAGAGGCGGACTGGCCGTAGGGAGCACTGGGACATTTCCTGGTGGCCTGACGGTCAATCTGTCCTAAAACCAATCTCCCCCCTCCCCCCTTTTTTAATTACACATCATACCTTATGCAGCCTATGCAGCTGAGCATGCGTTTGCGCCATGTACTTTAGACTTTACGCCTAGATCGTAAAAATAGAGCCCTATTTCTTGCATCACTGCTTTTTTATGTAGAAAGTTAACACCATGCAAATCTATTTTTTCATAATTCACATTCTCACAACGGCAAGAGATAATATAACTCTGATAAGAAATTCTGAGAGAAAAAGTCACAAAATTATAACCTCGCAACTCCAGTGAAAAATGTTTTTCTTTAAAGTTAAATTTTTTTAAATACTTATACATCGACATTGGTTTTTCATAATTTTACTGACAGTGGATGTGTTTAAAACTGCGCCTGTAAAGTTGAAGTAGGGTGAGGATTTATCAAACTGTTTAGCCCTGGACGGGAGGTATGTTAGCAGGAGAGCAGTAATCCGGAATGTGCCCTCCCCTGCGGAGCACGCTGGAAATCACTGATGTCTTTACAAATATTTACTCTTGCCCCGCAACATCTGCTGAATTTATTGTTGTAAAATCCCCCCACCGTTAAGCGCTGGATTGGAGTATCCAGATGTTCCTAATAACGGCTGCTAGCTTAGCCATACTAGAGAAACAGAGGTGCCCTTGAGCAAGAATGAAGCTCTGCCCGACTGGATTAAAGGGAACACAAGCACTGGAAGGGCCCTTTAGTTAAATCTGGTCTGTTGTGGTCGGGCATGAAAGATCACTGGTATGTTACTGCTTTTGGTTGGAGCACTTTTGCCCTCTGCACCGCAGCACTTATTTGGGATCTTAATGAAGTGGCAGATTTTAGGGTAGAAGACATTTAGGATTTGTAAAATTCTCAAATGTCTTAATATTTAAAAAAATAATAATAATATTTCTTGTAGCTTTTGTTTAAATAAAAAAAGAGGTTAATATTTTAGGTAGATATTTTTCTACTAATTATTTAGTGTAGTGAATCATGCACCAAGAAACACAATAAACGGTTATTTTTATGATTTATTTTATTTCTAGGCCCATAAGCCATAATAACCAATCAATAACCAATGATGAAATGAGGCATTGTACTTTTTAAATAAATAAATAAATAATTGTTTTATTATATTTTAGCTTAGATGCAACTGAATATAAATTCAGCTGATTAATATCTTAGTCAAAGCCAAGGCGTCCCATTTTGCATTAATAAAATGCACAAAAGGAATTGTATATTCACAACATTAACTGCAAATATACTTTGTGTTAAATAACTGTTGGGAAAATAAAAAGTCAAAATATGGGTGATAAAATGTTTATCGCCATTCAGTTTAACAGATACGCCACTCAAAAAAGTTAAGGATATTTGGCTTTTAAGGTGACGTTTATTAAAAAAGTTTGTGCTACAGTGATATTACAACATGAAAGTAGGGCATTTAGGTTCAGACATACAATGGTAATTTCCTTATCTCAAACTATTTATTTAAACAAAAGCCAACAAAAGGGGTGGCTATACTATGACAAAAAATGTCAATGTCTCAATAATTTGTCATGTGCCCTTGACCATCAATTACAGTTTGACAATGACTTATCATGCTGTTTACCAGACATCTTATTATCTGCTAAGGCATGGCATTGCACTCTTCTAAAAGGGCGGCCCTCAGATCATCAAGGTGTAAGGTTACGAGGCTCTACGTGGTGACTCAAACATAGATTTTTAATGGGATTCAGGTCTGGAGAAAGTGCAGGCCACTCCATTTGAGGTACCCCTGCCTCCAGCCACATTTTCATAATGATGCAACCTTGAAGAGTTGGAACATTGTTGTCCATGAAAATTAAATGATGCCCATTTCTTTGTTTCTGTCAGATTGTAAACAACAGGATGAAGAGAAATGTTTAAATATCAATTCTAGCTGAGCCAGAAAATGTTTTGATTCATGGTTTAAACATCAGTTGTGAATTTTGCCGTTAAGGACCTTGTTAGCCAAAAGTACTTGAACACAGCTAAAACAGTATAAACAAATAATAAACAAATAATTAAACACCATCATTATTTTAATCTGTACTTTTAGAATATATATATATATGAGTGAGTCATAATCTTTTTATTAGTTTTTAAAATTTCACATTTTAGTGGATGTCTTGATACAAAATACAAAATCATGATACAAATTTATGTTGGCCATTGTTTGTTGCTCAAAGTGAATATTTTAAACTTATTTTAACACAAATAATTACACTTTTATATAGACCCTTTTCACATTTCTAGATTTCTTGACAGCAGAAGTCACGATAGTTTGGTAAACTTAGAGTGCAGTGAATCTGAGAGTACAACTAATCATTTTTATCCTATTTGCTGAAATAATAAAAGAAAAATGCCACGGTGGAGTTATCAAGACTTTCAGAAAAAAGGGAAAATAGTGTGAGATTAAGAATGGCAGCCAGAGGAGAGAATAACATCAGATTTACTCTTAGCCACATAGACGCTGCATTAGAAACATCTTACACAAGTGGTAATTCGTTTTTTGTAATTTGCTATAAAGATGATATAATACATTCATAAATGCATATAAATGTTCATGTTTTTTTAAACAATATAAATATTAAAATCTTTCAAGGATTTAAGATTATGATGACCATTAAATGCATCATAACAGTCTTGTGAAAAGGGTTGTATAGACCCATATAATCAGTCTATTTCGAGATATTTCTGAAATGTTACAAGAACAATAATATCGAACAAGATATTAAAATAACTTTTGTTTCAATATGTTGATGTACTGAAATGCAATATTGAGTAAGGGTGGGGCTTTATTTTTGTGCATCATTTTTTTGTAATAGTAAGAGGGGTGTGGTTAAAGTCCCAGTGAAATCACAACTAACCATATGATTTTGCTAGCTCTCATTGCTAGTTTTGTAGTGAACAATTCATCTGTGAATGTCATAAAGAAAAAATAGCAATGAGCATAGAATCACCAAGAGGTGACACTTAAGGCGATTTAGGAAACAGCCACTAAACTTGTGTCACTCGGCGGCCATTTTGGAATGAAAATTCCAGTAGAACAACAGCATATTACAAGTGTAAAATAAACTATCAAAAGTGCTGATGATTGTGATAGTAAGTGTTGTATTCTCCTCTTTCAGGTTATATCTCAGGTTTAATGTGCTTTAAAAAAAAACAAAAAAAAAAAACAAACAAAGCAGCTGCTTGCCATCGCGACAGCAATGAGGTCAAATAGACGGCCGATCGCTTTCACTCCAAAATGGCGGAATCGTGGGGCTGTTGCTGGGTGCTGCTGCTGTAATGGAAGGTTCTATTGAGTGTCGCCTCTTGGTGGTGATTCTAAGCGCTTTAAAAATAGTTCCTTCTAATCTTTAATTGAAATGTGAAAATGCACTTCCTGTTTTTTTGTTTTCAGTTAAAGTATCAGATTACGTTTATCTTAGGAATTGGGCAAGGCTAACATATTTAACCGCACAAACAGATCAACAAACAGAAATGGTGAGCAGGAGAAATCTTAGATTGTAATAACTCTCCCCAAACCCTTTCCCAATCTTTGGGAATGAAATGCCAACATCACTACATCCATTCAGCTCGCAGTAGAAAACACAAGCCGCGCCCACAGTTTTGTCATTTAATAACTTGTTTCTCTAGGAACTGTCACACTACACAAAAAAAAATCGTTGCAGCTTCCAGCTGATATAGACTAACTTGCCAGACTTAATTTTTCACTTAAAGAAAATAAGTGTGTGCTCACAAAATATGAAATAAACTTCATAAATTTTGATTTTACATGGAATTTAAAAGAAAAAGAAAATGTACATGCACATCAGTGGTACGTCACTGCTTTTGTCGGAGCACTTTTGCCCTCTGCACCGCAGTACTTATGTGTGAGCAGAATGAAGCGGCAGGTATTTGGGTAGAGGGCATTAATGATTTATACGGCGTCTGTTAGCCAAGAACGTTTTGAATAATAATAAGTCCCCCCAATATGTTTAATCATCTGATACCTTTGGACTGGAACACTGAGTCTGCCTGCCTGCCTGCAAAGTTTGTTTTATCTGTCTCTCCTCAGCTCGCAGGGCAGATACAGGCCTCTTTGGGCTTTTGCCATTCATTGGGCCTGCTAAGGCTTCTTCAGTGAGCACAAAGTCATTAGTTCTGCTCTGTGTACAGTGGCCACTTAAAGTTTTTGGAGACTTTGATTACATTTACAAATCAGTCCGTTTCATTGCTCAATATATAGCATAATAACACATTTTGTTTTATCTGACTTTTATGGAGTTGATTTTTCTTATTGAATGTATTATTTTCCTTTATTATTTTAAGGAGCCCCTATTTGAAAATCACCTTTTATGCAGTGTGTAACAGCACATTAAGTGAATGAAAACATCCAGCTGAAGTTCAAATCTGAAAGTGCACCATGTTTAAAACTATTGATTCTTTAATGAAATATTCGACTCAGAGTTGAATAAATGAATCGTGTTGAGTTCGGATCTTTTGCCTGAACGCTTTGGCGTCGATACGGTACATCACCAAATATGTAGTACAGGATCCGGTAAAACATGAACGCGCCTTTCCCTTTAGACACTAGTGGAGCACGGGAGATCACAGGTCTGATCATGACACGAAGATGGTAATCACTGACAGATGGAGATTCGGCTGCGGGGAATAAAGGGTTAAAGTTCATTTTCACAGCAATACCAGAGTATAGACCAATTACCAACCTACGTCACACATGACGTCACACAGGTCCCCGGTTGCAAAAAACAGACAGGCTGCAATGGGAAAGATGTCGTGTTTTGCGGTAGGATGCCGAATTCGAGTCCAAAAATGGAAAACTTAACTTTTACCATACACCACACACTGCTTTAATACCGACTGCAGACGACTTTGGCTAAATGGGAGCTGAATGAAGTGAGGAGCTAATTAGAAATGCTGGACTCTGCAGTTCTCATGTCATATCAGGTAAGCTCATGCTATGCTGAATCATACACATCACTCGTTTTTGATTGCAGAAATGATTTCAGCAAAAACAGTTACATGTGGTTAATTAAACTGCGGACACTGAATGCTCAGAATGAAACGTGAAAGTTACGTTTATTAAAGTAAACTTAGTTTTATATTCACACATTCATTCAGTGACAACTTGTGACACATTCCCTATATTGTTTACCACGGTACTTTGAATATTCGGTCTGAAATAACCTGCAACTGTGACTTGAAAACAACATTAACACTGTTTATTTGACTGTGAACAATGTTGTACTTTGATAGTCTTGGCTGTTGCTAATATGATTTCGCTATTTAGAGTTTGCAAATAATATATTTATGAAATTATATTATTAAGGAGAAAGTCTGAATGTGCGAATATAAAACCAACTTTACCTTTATGTGTAGGTTCACATAACCTGCCGTACAGGTGAAGTTCACTGTCAGAATGCAGTCGTTTTGCGTGTTGGTGATTAATTACCCAGGCCTTGTATAACATTAGCTCCGTCTTGTTTCCTTGTCTTTGGCTAGGCGGAATCTTGGTGTTTAGCTCTTGAATCTGGTCATCATGGAGCAATATTTATTGCACATGACCTCAAAGAACAACATTGTTGGCATCCAAAGACTTGTAGACCTTTAACTTCTCTCTTGTAAAATCATTCGGAGCTTCATTGAGATTGTATATTTAGGGCTGGATGCTCGATCACTTCGTCTTATCCAATATTCATTGGGAGGGTGCTATCGCATATGGAGCTGTCAGATGAACGCCACTCGCTTTAACGTTAATTTTGCCGAATCACTGTGCTTTTCACTGGGTGACGAGCTGTTATAATATGCTGTAAGCATTATGTCAATAATATATGTAATATGTAAGTAATTTATCTTATTTCTAAGACAACAACAAACTCTGCACCGCATCTGACGTCATTCCTTCGCTGTAAATGCTGGGGCTCCCGGTTGCTTTCTGCCACCTGACTGCGCGCGCATCCTGAATGTTTACAAACATGGTAATTGGTCTATAGCCTACCTAGTGCTGTGTTTGTTCCTGTCATTTTTCGGATTTTTGATACAATAACTTAAGGAAGGAGCAGCAGAGACTATTATTTACGGGACTTTGTCAGACTTTGGCAGGGACTTTTTCAGTAACTGTTACAGTTCATATGGACCAGTTTCTTCTTCCTCCGGATCATAACATGTAAGTGTAATTAAAATTGTTGCCTCCCTTTGTGTAAATATGTATTTAATTGTGTGTTGTAACTTGTAATCGCTCTGTGCGGCTTGTAATCACTTATCTCCTACAAAATTGCGCACATAACCATGTTGAAACGCGACACGTGCTTTTCCTTCTCCGATTTAAATGCGTTTCTAAACTCGCAATCCTTTGCTGTTTGTCTTTGTTATGGCCACCATCAGCTGTTTATACACACATGCGGCATGGTCAAAATAGTTCAACATTTGCCACTGTGCCAACTGAATATGTGTCGCTGTTATTAGTTGGAGGTGGGTTTAAGAGTAGAGTATTATGCTGATGTTTAACTGCATTGCTTTAATGCACTCCTGCATTGGGCTCTCACATACTCTGCTACTTCATAGCCATGTTGAGCATTTCTCTCTGTCTTGCTCTGAAATCAGACAAACCAATCACAGCAGATTAGCCTCATGAAAAGGAGGGGTTTGGGAACAAATGAATCACTGAACAAATCATATAAGAGTCCTTGAAATAATTAGATAAAATAAATGCATATTATAAGACAATGAAATGATTTTTGCCCTTGCATGCATATCAGCCTGTTGTTGTAGACCACCAAAACCTAAATATGACCTTTTATAATGTGAAATAGGGGTCTTTTAATATATTTAAAATATAGTGTAATACAATGCAAACCCCCCACACTGTTTTAATTAAAATTTTTATAAAGACATCCACTAAAATGTACAAAAATGTTGTTTAAAATATATGTTTATATATAACAAAATATATTGACGACATGCCAAATAAAAAAAATTATCTTAAAATCTCAAAAGTTTAAAAACACTTGTTTTTAACCTTTTTAAACTTGTGAAATGTAATTTCTTGCAAATCTTATGCCTTAATCCAGTTAAGTTGATTTATTGATTGATTTTTTTTATTTTAATTTAGACAAAATTTTATAGAAATATAGCATGATGCAGAATTGCAACAATGGCTATTCATTAGCAAAGGACCTAAAATAATTAACCATTTATTTAAAAAATAACATTATATTATATTATATTCACATAAAATGTTATGATTTTTAAATTATCTATTGATGAAATAAATTTTTCTAAGTGTGTATGACCCTGGCGACGCAGTGGCGCAGTAGGCAGTGTTATCACCTCATAGCAAGAAGGTCGCTGGTTTGAGCTTGCAGTTTGCATGTTCTCCCCACATTCACGTGGGTTTCCTCCGGTTGCTTCGGTTTCCCCCACATTCCAAAGGCATGCAGTACAGGTGAATGCTAAATTTTCCTTTAATATATACGTGTGAATGAGTGTGTATGGAGGTTTCCCAGAGATGGGTTGCGGCTAGAAGGGCATCCACTGTGTAAAACTTGTGCTGGATAATTTCTCGGTTCATTCCACTGTGGCAACCCCGGATTAACAAAGGGACTAAGCCGACAAGAAAATGAATGAATGAATCTATGACCTTGTGCATGTTTTTTTAAGCTTGTCAAAATATTATTTAAGGCCACTGTATCCGGCCCTGCTGCATATGTTCACCTCTCTTCTAGTGAAATGCAGGAAACATCCATTTCCACTCATCCTCCAATATTACATCCCTGTTGTGAGAGCATATGTCAGTGTGTGTGCTCTTGCGTCTACAGGAAATTTGGTTCTATTTACACCCATTAACTCATCTCTGGTTTACACACAAACAATTGAAGCCTTTTTTCACAGGTACATCATCACTATAAATGCAAAAATCGCTAACTTTCTACACACGTGTGCCTCCATATGTTTTGGTATTTGCATATGCGTTCTTGCGAGCACATATGACAGGCCTTTTCCTCGCAATTTGGAACAGGCTTGTCAAGGGAGATCGAGCACCCGTTAGTAGGAGAAGGAGGGATTGGAGAGAAGGGGGCTGTGCAGTAAATTATTTGTGCTGGCAGATGTTCACAGACCCAAATATGCATGAGTTTGTGGACCTGGCAGCACTCGCCTCCTGCCAAACTTGCCGCGTTTTCATGATGCATGCGGGAGCAGTTGTTATTCTGGCGGCGTTACAGTGTGCATTAATCTGAACTGTCATCACCTTCAACCGCTTTTGGTGGAAATTATTTCACCCCTTTATTAAGGGAGCTCTAGTGAAACATTACCAATGGCGGTAAGGTCAACATTCTTGGCGGTTCTGTCAGCAAGCTGCTGGGCTTTGACACTGGCCTTTCTATGTAGCATATACTGTAATGTAAACCTTGGATGAAAATCACAGACCGTGAGAGAGAGGAAAGGTGGGACCACCACCTCTTAAGCGCAGTCGTTTCGATCACCATCTCGTTCGTGTTTGTTTTAAAAACCCACACGGTGATTTGATTCCATTTTAAAGGAACGCTCGTGCCAATGGCATATTGCTGTAAAGTGCCAATATATGTGGTTTTGGATGCGATTCAGAATGAGTCAAGCTACTGTTGTGGTGCCCTATTAGAGTGACTCTTTCTCTCTTGCTGTTTAGCCAAACCATTTGAGCTGATGATTTCACAATTCATTTGAAAGCAATCTCTCCCAGGCCTGCCCGGCGTGCAAATCCAGTTCACTGGTTTTCACCACAGAGTGGTTTTGGGGATATTCTCCCACTGAGTGGTTGGTCAGTTTGACCATTATTGTTCAAAACACATGCTTCTCAGCACCGCTTAAAGAGGCAGATGGAAAAACTCTCGGTATAAAAAAAATAATCAGCGGCTTATTCAACTGTCCCTTTGAAGAAACCGTAAGAAGCCTCTCTCGGCGTGTATCAACTACAGATGCGCAGTTTACATCTATACTTAGTGTCTGTCAATGGTATGTTTTGGCAGCTCTGCTGGACGGGCTGTCGTGCTGTGTAAATTGCATAAGTATTCAACGTGTGATGCCCATTGTGACCTTTGGTCTCCCTTCCTGTTGCGAACTAAAGCCATTTAGCCTGTCAGGGCCTCAACCTTTTTGTAAATGTCACTTTGAGGGATGTGTGAAAGCCATAACAATAGCCATCGTGTAATCAAGTTATCAGCGATGCCCAGAAAAAAAGTGCAATTATCATAATAACATATCCAGCCAGTCACTTACTGTCATGCTTGTTCTAACTGCGCACGGGGGTGTGTGTCTGTGTGTATGTGTGTGGAGGGGGGAACGGGAGGGGAGTCTTTTCTAAAGGAGGGCTTTGGCAGTCTGCCACAGAGTGCGCTTTTCCCTCGAGGCCTCTTACTCACCAGTCAGAGAAAATGAGAATTACACATATTAAAGAGGGTAAACGGCAGTAATCACCGCACTGGGAGGAGGCATGAGGATTCACGGGCCTGCTGAACGTGTAGTGCTGCTCGGTTCACACACACACCCTTTTGTAGAAACGAGCGGTGCTTTGGCCCATGTGCGCTCAAGAATGTGTTCCATAAACTCCGTCCACTTGTAGGCCAGAGAGCGTTACGACTTGTTGTTTTAGGTGTTCTCGGTGTCAGCGTGTAGGTTTTGTTTCCAGTCATTGATCTTAGTTGAAAAGACCACTCACTGGCTAGTGAACACACTGTAATGTTTTCCATCAATTTTTAAGATTCGCATATACGCAAACACAGTTCATATTTTTAGGTTAGGGTTAGTTTTAAGTCTGTGTTTCATGGTGGCTCAGTGGTTAGCTCTGCCGCCTCACAGCAAGAAGGCCACTGATTTGAGTCCTGGCCGGGCAAGTTAGCATTTCTGTGTGGAGTTTGCATGTTCTCCTTATGTTCGTGTGGATTTCATCTGGGTGCTCTAGTTTCCCCCACATTCCAAAGACATGCGGTATAAGTAAATTGGGTAAGCTGAATTGGCTGTAGTGTATGAGTGTGTGTGAATGTGAGAGTGTATGGGCGTTCCCAGCAATGGGTTGCGGCTGGAAGTGCATCCGCTGCGTAAAACATATGCTGGAATAGTTGGTGGTTCTTTCTGCTGTGACAACTCCTGATAAAGAAGGGACTAAGCTGAAGGCAAATTAATGAATGGATGAATAGTTTGAGGTCAGTCATATTTATGTAATTTATAGGGATGACAGTCAATTAAATGAGCACAGTTTAGTTTGTTAATGTAGTTTTTTAGCATTCGGTTCCAAGCAAACTAAAGGGGCTTTTGCACCAGAGAAGCATACCCCAATTACCCCAATTTTGTGTGGTAACATAAAAGGTAATTATAAAGTGAATTACTATTGAATATTGTTACCTCAAATATATTGCTGTACACATAAATTGGCAATGCACAACAGGTTTTTGTTTAAAAGTAAATAAATGACTCCTTTTTACCTGTCTTAAATGTTCACTAAACTGAATGCAACTTTTAAAATAATTTAAAATGTATATGATTTTTTTTTTATTTTTATAATTGAATAAAGGGTTTTTCTATCTAAAACTAGTTAACCCTCTATTATTCGAAATCTTGCATAAACAGAATCCTGTTTAATCTTGCTTAATTTTTCTCACTTTTCCTAATTCACCTTGAGTTAACATTTAATCCAGGGTATACTTACACTGACATTCACCCTGTTCTCAGTTCTAACCTTGAGTTAATGTTCTTATTTATATTTGCAATGTCATTCAATTGGACAACCACATCACATAAAACCTGTTTACATTAAAGCTGTAGTTATGTTTTATATTGGCGCTTGTTTTCAGGTTATTTTCTGAATGGAGTTTTTTTTACCATAAATATAAGAATGACACTTCTTCACTCCAGTTGATAAGTTTATCAATAATGTATCATGTATTACGTGTTTCCGTGATCATTCAAATAGGCCTGGAAGATATGACCAAAAATCTAGAAATTGATTAATTGAATACTTTATCTTGATTTCAATGTAATGATTTATTTACTTTTTTTCCCTCTCATAGTTCATTATCTTACTTTAAATATACTCAACTATTAAAGGTATTTTTCTAATAAAAGACAACATTTCTATTCTTTATGATTTCAAAGTAATTGAAGGAAGCCAACTAAGAATATTTGAATAATACTATCATACAACTATAATTAAAGCTCAAATTGCTTGAAATTAAAATCATCTTATCAAAAAAGGTCACATTTCAGTTAAAAAAAAAACTAAATAATTGAATATTTTATTGTCAAAAATTGAAAATACTCAGCATCTCTTACAAGCACATCTAAAGTTTTGACAAAACACCAGTGAACTAAATATTTTAATTAAAAAATTTTTAAGATAGAAATTATAGTTATGCTGGCAGTTCATGCTGCTAAGTTGACCCTCCATATAACACATGGAATAAGCTGAGTGAGTGATGCTTGAAATGTTCTGAAATATTGGTACAAATTTCACTCTAGTGAAAATGCAGTTAATACATGAGTGCGGGTCTGAATGGCACTGTTCTGGCCCAATAACAAAAAAAACAGCAACAAAAAAATTTGATTTACCTAACGTAGAAGAGTATTGCATTTTTTTTTTTTCAGGTTGCCGAGCATACGAACAATGCACTCACTGTGCTGTCAGGAGAGTGCTCAGTTTGTCCAGATGCAGCAATACTGTATGTTATTAAGGTAATATTAACAGGATTACAAAAACAACTGAAGTTACATCAGTTGTAAGTTATACATTTCAGTTTCAGTTTATTTTTGATTAATTGTCCAGCCCTACATCCAAAGCATCTAAATAATACGAGGCACATGATTGACTTTTGTTTGCTAAGCATCTATCTGTAACTTTCTAACACCAATATAGGCTCTGCAATATGGGTTTAACAGTTTAAAACAGCCCAGGTTCATTTTGAAAACGTACCTCTATACACATTTCTGGAGACTGTAAAATACATCCCAGGAGGTACGTTTTTTTTTTTTTTAGCAGATTTTGTTTTAGTAAATCCACGCAAGGCCGCTGTGTACTTGTAATACCCGGGTTCACCCCAGGAAGGCATGGGATCTTAGAATTAACAAAAACATGTGTATATAGTTACAATAACTTACAAGGAACACACACGAAGAACGTAGGGTGAAGACAGACATCAACTGAAGAGAATACCGGACAATGACTGAACCAAACAAAGGGGTATAAATACACAGGAACATAATGACACTGATGAAACACAGGGGATGAACACAGGTGGAACAGATGAACATTAAGTAGTGGCGGAAACTGGAACAAAGGAGCACATGATGAAAGTCACACGAGGAAAACAAACACACGAGGAAGACAGATTGTGACAGTACTTTTTGAGATCTCAGATTTCTCTCGCGAGTGCCATACGCGCCTGCTGTTCTCGCGTAAACCCACCAGAGGCTGCTTTTGACTGACTGTTTGACTAACTGACTGAATGACTGACTGACTGACTGATGGATCGATTGACCCACCCTCCTCCTTCACTAAACCCAACCAATTTTATTGACTGACCCGCCCACCCACTTCCCAATCAACAATTTTCAAAAGCAATCCAGAAAAAGAAAAGCCCTCATCAGATGTTTACCACGTTTTTAGATTTTACCACATTCTCACCCTGTTATTTACTTGTTTATTTTATTTTGTGGATTTTTTCTGGAACCATTTCTCATTGGACGCGTACCCCATCGCCCGTTTCTGTGTCTCAAGTCTGTCAACCCACATGGCAAGCTAACTGGACAAATTGGTTACAGGGGGAAAGTCGTTCACACTGAGGTAATTGGTTAGCTGGTCAGCGTGAAAAGAAATGGCAGCATACTGCCCCGTAACATTCGATTTAAAAATGAAATGCAGCCATACGTAGTTCTGACTACATACTTCGCGATCTCCCGAATTGTATATAGGGCTACGTTTTCAGAATGAGCCTATGTTGGTTTAAAAGTAGTGCTAATCCATCTCCATAGCATGGTTTCATACATTGTGTAAAATGGCTAACCCTGCTTCTGAATTAAACTCTGAAATGTTCTTTTACTTTGGGTTAAAAGCGGTGTTTAGTATGATGTTAACCTGGAAATAAGCGCAGTGGGGGAAAAATGCATTAGTATTCTCATAAATTCTGTTAATCTTATCAGGATTTCCCTCAATACATTTATTTCCAGCATGGCATTTGATCTCTGTATCCTGTGTGGCATCCCTGCACTGCTCGCATCAGCTGGTGAGAATTCAGTCCAAGCGTGAAATCATCTGGCTTTCACCAAGCCCTTTTAGAGCTGTGATGTTTCTTCCGGCGCAGTCTAGAAAACATTGACCCCCAGGCTACTCTGCTTTCCTTGGCAGTGACTGCGGGGCCTTTACAAGGAACAGCCTGTTTGTTTGTTTGCTCCTTAGAGTTCACTCAGTATGGGTTGTGTTTGCCAGGTCACTAGAGCCCAGCTGAGTGGCGGAGAGGGCCAGGCAATGGCCAAATCTGCTGTGGCGGAGAAGGGGAACAGCTGCACGGCGAATCCCGCACTCTGACCCTTTAATTTATTGCTCATCCCCACGTGTGTGTTCCCCATCGCTCTTCATAAGGAAGATGCTAGTGGCTCACGGCGGACCACCCTAACCTCGCCGGATCGAAGTCTTCACCACGAGCCTCAGATAAGAGGCCTGGAGCAGATCCAGGTGCATTAGAGCTGGGTTGAGCTTCTGACACGAAACAGCCCTCAGGGGGAACCGCAGGCATCCATAAATATTTAGGCACCAAAGAGGTTTATGGAGTTTGTTGTAAAAGGATTTATGATGGCTGTAAGTCCATCCAACAACTTGGAGAGGGGCTTTTCAGGACTTTGGCTTAATGCACTGTCGAGCCGTGCTCCTCGGAAGAACATCAGTCGCGGCTCTGGAGAGGTCCGATCCAAACAAAAACATTACACACCAAAAACGCAAACAACACCTCAGTTCTAGTGAGCTTTTTCACTAAACAGGTGTTTTTACCCGCTGCATGAATGGTGCGCTCTAGTATGCAGAAGAGATCAACAAATGTTTCAGTCCCTTTTTAGGACAACATTGCCGGATGATTATGAGCATTGCAGATTTTATTGCTATGTAAATGATGGCTTGTATCCATTCTTGGATTTATTTGGACAACATAGTTGTTGAGGTACACGGAATGTAAATTCATTCATTTATTCATTTTCTTTTTGGCCTAGTCCCCTTATTAATCAGGGGTCGCCACAGTGGAATGAACCACCAACTTATATAAAGATTAATGTGACTATTTTCAGTTTCATAAGTGATCTTTTACAGCATCGATAATCTAGATATAACAATAAAACATAAGTAAATAGTAGGGGTGTCAAAATTGTTTCTTCGTTGCACCGCGATGCAGACGAGGACAGTTCGGTATCGGTTCAGTAATAATAATAACTGGTTATTATGTACTAATGTCATTTATTTTATATGCGTTATGTTACTGTAGCTTTCTTTGGCGAGGGAGGTGAGCGTGAGTATTTACAACGCTCCAGTTACTTAAAAACTCAGAAACTGTGCACAATGTCACTGCGTGTGTGTTTGCTGGACAGTCTTTCACTGACACTTACAGTAGAAGCCCCTATTTCACTGCGAGTGAGAGAATGAAAGTAAACTCTATTTCTCTTTCACTGTGGCCCATTTGACCTACCTGCTGGTGGGATTTTCCTCTCCTCTTGGCTGTTAAAGCTATACTTCTGGATACAGACACGAGCGTGTGTCTGCAGAGTTTTCTCCAACGTGTCTATGCTGGATCAGCTGTGATCTCCGCTGCTGTTTATCAGTGTCACTTATCTGTGAAGAGAGCCAGTGCGAAAAAGCCAATCGCAGCCCTTTCTGTTGACCGCGTGACCAATCAAAGGGGTGTAAGAACTTGGTAGACAAGGCTCAGAAAGCGAGCGGAATATTTGTATTTGTTTATTTGCTCTAAATGCTCGTGTTGTTTAAAGGTACAGTTTATATGTCTGACTGTTTGTATAAAAGGACAAAATTGTATTACAAATAGTATATAAATATATTTATACATTTTAATACAAGAAATGCTGCTGTGAAGATAATATTAATCTGTGTATGGAAAGCATCGTCAATGCACTGTGATGCACAGAGATATCGAATTGAACTGAACCGAAGGCATGATAATCGTAACCGAACCGTGAGACCAGTATAGGTTTACAGCTCTAGTAAATAGTGCTATTCTGTCGCGCCTGCTTTACTGAGCTTAAGTTGGTTTTATGTTCACATTGGTTCATTTTTTAACAATTACAACCTGTAACGTGGGCCCTATATTGTTTATCATGCTACTCTGAATATTCGGTCTGAAATAGCAAGCAAGTGTGGCTTAGTAATAAGTATAATTCCTGCACCCCGTTGGCCAACCACTAAGCATACAGTAGTCGCTTTAGGACAAAGTGTATGAGAGTGAGACCAGTGTTCTGTGCATGTATGACATGTTATTATGACAAGTTTAGCTTACTACACAACTCAAAACGTGCTAGATATAATACAGTTTTACATTCAAAATTGTAGTATTATAAAGTACTGTTAAGTTTTCTAACTGGCGAATGACATGAACTAGTGGGTTGCCTACTGTCATCTTTAAGATGTGCGTTCATGATATACTGTATATTCAAAGATATTATGCTAACCGGTTAGCATTTTGGCAGATCACCTACTGCACCTTTAAAGTTCAAGTGTTAGACATCTTCTTAAACTTCATAAATTGCATTGATTAACATCAGACAAGGTAAGGTGTGATAGTCTGTGCGAAGTGTTTTAGAAGTAAAATGTATCTTTATTATTAAATATTGTTAGGGCGTCACTGTGGCGCAGTGGGTAGCACGATTGCTTCACAGCAAAAAGGTTGCTGTTTCGAGCCCCGGCTGGGTCAGTTGGTATTTCTATGTGGAGTTTGCATCTTCTCCTTGGTAGGCAGTTCATTCCGCTGAGGCGACCCCTGATTAATAAAGGGACTAAGCCAAAAAGAAAATGAATGAACGAATAAATATTGTTGAATTGTTGTTATCAATAAAGTTACTTATTTTTACATAAATATATCTGTTCCACTGAATGATGTTTAATATTTGACCTGTATTTTGAAAAATGAATTTTATTTATATATATATATATATATATATATATATATATATATATATATATATATATATATATATATATATATATATATATATAGATATATACAGAACAAACCACTGTTGTGTAATGACTAGCCTAATTAACCTAACTAGTTAACCTTATCAATTAGTTGTAAACGCCGTTAAATTTAAAGGCCTTTAAATTGCACTGTAAGCTAAATCTGCTAATATTTAGCAAAATCATGGGAAAGACAAAAAAATTTACTTTTGAAAAAATTGCTATTATAACTATTATGTTTAAACACGTTTTAAACAAAACCTCTGTTAAATAGCACTTGAGAAATATAAAAAAAACATAATAATAAATTTCATCATAAAAAATCAATTTTTGTGAATTTAATGTGATTGTGGATTCCAAAATGGATTCACATAATCATATACATACAAATACGACCATACATATCCATATGAATTGTGGGTAAAGAGTAATTAGGCTTTAAAATTGGTAATAAAGTCCATATTTCAAATACTGCCTTATGTGACAAATATATTCGTAACCGAAGGCATGTTCAGTGCAATGAATTCAACGAAGTAATCTCGAAATCTTAAAGAGTTTCCATATTGCTTCATTCTAGTGAGTCAGTCTGGCTCTGATGCCACTAATATACTTTTGCTCCAAGTAATTCCCCTTTTAGAGTCTGTCTGAGCTGCTTCAGTGGTTCATGATGCAACAGAAAGAATGACTGAAATCGAGTGAATAAAATGGATATTCCTGCTGATATGAGGGAAGTCCTTTCTGTTGATTTGCTGCATTTACTATGGCGTCTGTTATGGCTGACATTTAAGATGATGACATTTTAGGAAAAGGAGATTGTGAGACACCTGATTAAACGAAAATACAAAGCAAAAGCAGAATCCTTGTTCTCTATCTTATAGTTACAGGACCATTATGCCTAGAAGGATATCAGGAGTCTCACTATGTATTTTATGAATGCAGGCCTCAAGCCTGTGTTGTTTTATTACCCATGTGGCCCACCTAAATGTACACATTGTCCATTATCACTCTGTGACGATTGAAAGCAAGAGTCATTTTTAGATGAATCTAACCCTTCAGACAATTGCCACTTCAATATCCGGCAATGTAACTCAGGCCGCCTTCTGTTTTCTTTGTCAGTTATCAGACAGCGGTATAATAAAAGAGAGACTTGGGCTAGTCTTTTATATCAGGAAATATGAATTATTGAGCTGTCTGAAGATCAGGCTTAAGATTACAAGGGAACATATCTCCAGCAGACATCATATAATGAAAGAGATTTATCATTTTAATATGTGCATGCTGCTGCGGTAAACAGGGCCTGTGTTAAGCAAAGACCGCAGGAAGGGTCCTTATTGGTTAGGGGGCTGGTGTGAGCAATATTCCACCTGTGCTACCTCTGTTTTCATTAGACATAGACTGAACTATATATCATGGAAATGTCAGTCAAATTTTCCTTTCATGATATTTTCGAATGTCTATTCTCCACCTGCTGACCTCATACTTAAACATTTTGGGATGTGTTGTTTAAGCATGTAACTAGCTGAAGCGAAAGAAAGTCTGGTTTCAAAACTGTTTCAGAATTCAAAACTTTCTTAGTCTAAAAACCGCTCATTAAAGCCAATCTGCCCAAGTGAGAGGTTATTGAAAATGCCCGTTTATTATGCAAGAGTTTGACTAAACTCCTCCTACACAGATGAATTTCAACACTTTTACTCATGACTGCTTGTTTAGCCCTGCCCACCAATTAACTCATGTATCAAGTAATTACAACACAATCTCGCGACAATTGCGTGTATTATTAACGACAAAAAGCAAAAGTTACAACACGAAGTTCGCCCAACTTTAAAATGATTTTGAGGCGGAAGAGGTGGAAAAGGGCCGTCATCTTGCGCTTATGTCTGCTCTGTTTACTTTTCGGAGCCCCAGCCATCACGCTTTAATTTTCATCAGTCACGGAGGACGACGCTTGTGGTGGGCACGTTGTTATGATGACTGCGATCTTCTTGCAGTCAAACAATGCAAAAATGCTTTAAAGTGTAGTGTACGCATTACAGCCTCACATTTGACAAGCTCTGAACGAGTGGGCGTAACCGCCGTAAACTTTTGATTTTCAAGACAGCCTCGCTGCAGCCAATTACCAGCATTTGATCCGGGCACGTTGACAAGATTATACCCTTGGGTATCGAAATTTGGTACCGAATGAAAATGATTTTTTCGATATTCGATAGTATCGAGACAATTTGGTCAGTGCTTAAAAAGTATCGAACTCGATACCCAGCCCTAATCACAAATACATCTTACTTTTTATCCCCAAAATACAGCGATATGAACATTGGTCAACATAGACCAGGCCTACTGTGCCCCACTGGGTTTTCAATAAAATAGGAACTGAAAGACAATGCTGTGCTGATTATACAGGATCTGGCAGTGATGCTGCACTTTTCACACAAGTGTGAATAATCTAAATTTTTAATATGTGTTCACTAACCCCATATTTTTTTATAATTTGTACTCAGATTTGGAGTAGGTTTGTTTACCTAAATCACTGCAGTGTCCATTTATGAAGGATGTAAGTTGTCGAATATTAATTCACATTAGCGGGCTTCCAAGTCAACAATCAGCAACAAATAGCCTATTGCTTTATGGCTTTAATGTAACATTTTAATAAGTAGGCTTCAGAGAAGAATATAAAATGTGTAATGTAATGTAATATGTGCATTTATATAGCGCCTTTAACAATCATGGCCATACATCCAAAGCACTTCACATTCATGAGGGGGGTCTCTCCACACCACCACCAATGTGCATCATCCACTTGGATGATGCGATGGCAGCCACAGGACAATGGGGCCAGTGCACTCACCACACACTAGCTATTGGTGGAGTGGAGAGACGGTGGATGAGGATGATTGGTAGGCGATGGAGGGAATTTGGCCAGGACATCGGGATAACACCTTACTCTTCATGACAAGTGCCATGGAATTTTTAATCTCCACATAGTGTCAGGACCTCTGTTTAACGTCTCATCCGAAAGACGAAATCCAAAAGATGTGAAAATAAGTCAGTTCCTGACCCCTATAATCAAACCAATGCAAAGTGTTCAGTAAAACATTATTCTCCCATTCACTCTTGGCAGTATAGAATTGAATTTAATAGCTTAGAATTGACAGACTTCATCTATAAATCAAGCTCTGTGCTCAGTTCAGCACTTTTGTCACATAATTGTAGTACTCTAGTTTTTTCTTTCTCGCCCCATTTGGCCAACCCTCATATTTCCCTCTTCTGCCTCTCCAGTCATCTGTCCATCGGGCTTTCGAGGAGGAGGTCAGAGGTGCTCTCTGTCGCAGATTGCCAGAAGATCAAGAATCCTCATTATCCTGTTAACTGTACATTTATCGAACAAGACAGTGAGGCTGTGGTGCCCCGGCCATCATTAAGGTTTAATAGAAAGGGGGCGAAATGAGCGAAGGAGCAGTAAAAAGCTGTAGCAGGAACTAGCGTTTCCCTTTAATGTCTCTGATATCCCTGACAGGATTATTAATCAGGAAACTAAAAGAAATTTCTGGACCTTTTGCTCCCAGCTTCCTCACTTTAGAGTCTTTTAGCTAGTGGCATTACATAGCAACTGACAGGTCATGAGGTCCACCGCTAATTGGTTCTATGGGGTTTTGAATAACAATGAGCCGAGCCCAATTACTGCAGCAACAGAGAAGCACAGATGAGAGAGTGTGTAGAAGCCCAGTAGACTCTGTTAGGGAGCAGAGACTGGAGAAACGGGGGGGTGGTGGATTGATGGGTTTGAAAGAAGAGGGGAAAGTTACGTTTCATCCCCGCTGTGAGTCTCTCTCTCTCTCTCTCTCTCTCTCTCTCTCTCTCTCTCTCTCTCTCTCTGTATCTCTATTTCTCTGTAAGGGCATTAATGAGATTTTCAAATCATCTGGCATGTGCTCTAATGGAGAGCTGAGCTAAACAGTAGCGTTCCTGCAGGACAGCTCTGCCTCATTGACTATTCCATTTGAGGAAGACATTCACATGTTCTCTGGGAATTATTTTAACGTCCCAGTTATCTCCCTCTTTTTGTATCGTATGTTCATTTATTAGTGATATGTTTTGCTTTCTTGTATCTCGCACTGAGGATCTAAATTAAGGTTCCTTGATGATGGGCTCTAAGTGATCTTCATTGGCACTTTAATGTAGTCTTCAAAGCTGTAGGCTGCTTCAAAGCTCCCAATTTGTTATGTAGATTATTCTCCGCTCTCCTTTACTGCCAGTGTGCTTCCCACCTCACATGTTTTACTTATTATTTTGCAAACTCAGAGAGAAATTGCGTACTGTCCAGATTAAGTTGCCGTTTAACTTCTTTAATGTCTCTTTGTGTGACTTGCCATACACATTAATGCAACTGTACAATTAAAAATTATAACATTTAAAAATAAATTAAATATTTTAAACATTTATTTCATCCATCAATCCCTACATCTATTTATACATCAATCCATACATCCATTAATACATCCATTCATCCATACATCAATCCATACATCCATAAATCCATCCATACATACATCAATCCATACATTAATTCATACATCAATCTATACATCTATCCATATATCAATCCATATATCAATCCATACATCTATCCATACATTAATCGATAATCTATCCATATATCAATCCATACATCTATCCATACATCCATCCATCCATACATACATACACATATGCATACATACATCCAATGCTTCATACATCCAATCATCCATCCATCCATCCATACATGCATCCATCCATCCATACATACATACATGCATGCATACATACATACATACATACATACAGTCGTCCATACATGCAATCATACATCCATACATACAACCATCTGTCTATACATACAATCATCTATACATTCAATCATACATACATGCATACATACATCCAATCATCTATCCATACATACATAAATGCGTCCAATCATCCATCCATACATGCATATGTCCAATCATCTGTCTATACATACATACATCCATACATGTATCCATCCATCCATCCATATATACTTCCATTCATCCATCCATCTTTCCATACATGCATCCATATAAACATCCATCCATTCATTCACTGCATTTTCTCATTTATCACTCACTTTAGGGACAGAATTTGGATAATTTTGCCTGATGATTAGCAGCAAAATGACTTTTTATCTGAAAATTAAGAATGGTCATATTAATGTTCTGAGAGTCTACTGTTTTTGAGAAATCGTGTTATAAATGAAATAAAATTTCAAATGAATTCTATTTAAATTTCAATCTGTAATCAAACATTGTCAACGTTAATCAAATGTAAGCGCTAAATCAAATATATTGAAACACATATATTGAATTTTTGTGCACAGTTGTTTCATGTTTAATTTGAAATCAAAGAATCCTAATATTTTATTTAGTGAAAAAAGAGGTAAATACAGTAATAACATAGACCAGGCCTACTGTGCCCCACTGGTTTTTCAATAAAATAGGAACTTGAAGACAATGCTGTGCTGATTATACAGGATCTGGCAGTAATGCTGCACTTTTCAAGTGTGCATAATCTAAATTTTTAATATGTGTTCACTAACCCCATATTTTTTTTATAATTTGTACTCAGATTTGGAGTTTGGAGAAAAAGAGGTAAATACAGTAATAACGTGTTGTAAAACCTGGTAACATTCAAAAAGTTGCTGATCAGATACAATGTTAGTTGACTGTTCTATAAAATAATGTTTATTTAGTTCCAAATGGACTTCAAATGTAATTTAAAAGTCTTTTTTTGTTTTACATCGCTGACCCTAAAACCGTTAAACATTAGAGATTTTATACCTTTAATGGTATAAAAGGGATTTTTTACCTTTTTTCTCCCTCTCAGAGAACCTGCTTTATGAGGGCTTTGGTCTGCAGTCTTTGCCCTTGAACTAATGTGTCCACATCGGGTGCGAGAGCAAGAATTTAATTTGATCCCCGTTTAAATAATCTGTTTCAAATTCATGAATTCACACGGAGCAATCCTCCCCCTTCTGAGTATTCATCATTCTCAATAAGCCCTTGGAGAAGCCGTCATTAGGTTTCGGCCTCACCCGCCTGCACTGAACCGCTCCTCAAGGGCTGCAAATTGGAAATGGGACTTAAATACTGCTTGAAATGGATACTTCATATTCACCTAAGCCCTAAGACTGGGCTGTCAAGCGCAAAGAAGGAGGAAGACGTGCGCTTTCCATGCCCGCTGTACTTACGGCATTGAGTCGAATCCTTTTAATTGCCCGAGCTGAAAGGCTTTACTCTGACCTTTTCAAAGTCATGGAGCAAACAATTCTCTCCAAGGTTAATGCGCCTTCCTTGTTTTTTTTTTTTTCTTTGCTTTCCTCTCTCTTTCGTGTGCGCTTTTGAGTTATTGACCGAATTGATGCAGTGCTTATGACTTCAACCCTGAGCTTTTGGAGTGAGCTATATTGAAGAAGCTACTCAGAGGCTGTGCTTGAATCAAGCCGGTGGAGTGCAGTCACATCACAGTGAAGAGCCTAATCTAATTTTCATTTCTGAATAACTGTAAGCGCAAATGCAGCACTAGCAATATATGCTGAGAGACTGTCTGATAAGAAGTGCTGATTGACCTGCCGCTCATATAACCCACTTGATTGGATCTGCCGTTTGCTGACAATCTGTCACTGGTTGTGCATCCGCATATCTGATTCATTTGTGCTTTAAAGCAGTTTAAAGAGTTGAAAGAGGAAGGCCTCTCTGCTGTAAAGTCTGTGTAAATACATCTCTCAAATCTCATCTCAACACAAAGACCCGGAGAGCTCTCCAAATCCCTGCAGTTTAAGAACAAACTGGATACCATCCACCAAACTTGACAGTGGGATCTAATTATGCATTAGCAACTTCCGAATCTGCATATCGGCGTACAGTTGCGGAGCTGCAGCTGTTGTCTCTGAAGAGTTTATCATTATTTCGCATTTATTTTGTTTCCCTAATTACCTAATTAATTCTGTTGTTTTGATTGTCATGTTTACCATTTGCTTTGTGGAGGCATTATCCTGTTCTGTTTGTCTGTTTGAAGAAGGAGACATCTCGCTGAATAATTCATGCCCTGTTCCAGCGTCAGCGCAACATTTAAACGATGAAGGAGTTTGTGAAATTCTGTCTTAGTCTCTGACTAGCATGAGCACACACACACACACACACACACATTGAGTCCATATATGTGTATTTATTTCTGCCTGAGGCGACTATGGGGGAAAGTAGAAAAGTGGATTTCGCAAAACTCAAGATTGAACTTAAGCCCTACTGATTCATCTGGTACTGAGGTACGTTTTTATCAATCCGATCACAGGTGGACAACGAAATTAGGTTTAAATGTGGTCAAAAATTGTTTGAGCTTGTCCAATTTTGATCACTTGAGAGGTAGTCGAAATTGCGTTTGATCAGGATTGCTGTTGTATAGTGTAGACCACAAAACACCCATACCCTTGGCTTACTGTCCTAACCAATGTTGGGTTAGTTACTTAAAAAAGTAATAGATTGCAAATTACTGATTACTACTGCAAAATTGTAATTTGATTACATTACTAATTATTTAATGTAAAAAGTAATCTGATTCCTAAGATACCTTTAAACCATATAAAATATACCTATAAATATACAAAATAAACTGCAGCTCTTTCAGTAATTTATTATTCACAGACAAACCTTACAATAGGTTGACCACAGCAGCATAACCAATTCAAAAGACGTAAAACTTAAAATTCTCTCATCATTCACTTGTTCCAAACCTGTTTGTCTTTTTTTTTTTTTTTTTTTTTTTAACACAAATAAAGACATGAAGAAAACTGGATACCTGTAATCATTGACATTTATAGTATGCAAAAGCACTGCAGTTTTGGGTGTTCTGTGTGTTTATCTGAGGTAATTAGTCTACTAAACTCGTGGTTTTCAACTGGTGTGCCTGGAAAATGCAAGCATGTGCAATATGTGCTCCGAATATGTGTGCGCAAGCTGTGCACCTTCATGGAAAATAACAATATTGTGCATGCAAAAGGCACGTTATGTGAACGGCCCCATTAGCAGCTACGCTTCTCTTCACATTCGGAAGATACCTTCACTCCTGATCCTGAACAAAAATTAAATTTAGCCTGTTTAGGCTGAGTTGGGCCGCCGGGATTTTGGGCGCCGGCTGGCAACAAGTATTGTCATAGAATGCTTTCTGTTCAAGTGCTTGAACAAGTTGCTGGTTGAGTTAAAAGCAGCCAAAAGTTCTTTAGAGACTGGACATAGACCGCATTTCACAGCAATATTTTAGTTTTTATGCTTAATGAAATCAAAGCAATGTCTGTATTTCCACTTGAAGCAATCACTCTCGGTGCAGCTATTTCAGCTCGCATTCTCCAGCTATTTAAAAGCGCATGCTTATTTTGTTATTTAGAAAATGTTATTAAAAAGAAGCATTTTTTTCTTCTAAGAACTATATTTGAAACGTAAGTAACGCAATTACACTTTAGTAACTGCAATCAAATTGCACAAATCTAAAATGTAATTCGTTACAATACTCGTTCCCTAAAAATGTTATTATAATACTGTGGAACACATTATACCCAACTCTGGTCCTAACATATGAATGTTATGTGATGTGTAGTGAGAAAGAACACCAAAACAATTTATGCATACTCTGCTTAAATTGTATTTGCCATTAACATGCTTTTTATTCTCTTGCTTTCCCACTCACTCATAGCTATGTTTTTTATTATACCATACCAGTGCCTGTGCAATGCATGAACCATTACTTTAGAAAAAAGTAACAAAACGATGTTGCATGACATTAAAGAATGGCTTTTTAATTGGAAAAAAAAACTTCCTGCTGAACAATTTCTTAAAAGTTTATATGCAAATATAAGTACAAATTTAATAAACAAATTTACATAGCAAATGTGCAATAAACCCTAAGCCACCCAACCATTACAGTAATTTAGCATTATATAAGTAAATTAATCAGAAAATTAAATAGTTCTTGGTATGCTACAAACAAACTAACAAATGACATTTTTACAGAATAGTTATAAACTTGATGTCGTAAACACTAAATCATCGTTTATAATGCAATTAAATGCCATGACTGCCCATCTGAATGCATGCCCCTGCCAGGTAGAAAAAGTAGAATGAGTAATCCCCTCTGGCTTGACCACTTGCATGTTAATATGCATGTTAAGATCAGCTGGAAAACATGGCTTAAGATAAAGAATTCTTGTTTCTTGCTGAGGTCTGGACAGTGGGGTTTTGGGACTGGATTTAGTCTACTGAACTACATTTACCTCCGTATTGAGAAGCACTTGATTTAGCTAATCAGGGTCTTAATGACGCTAATTTGGGTCCTTACACTGAATTAGTCACAGTGCCCTTTAGGCTGAGTAATGGCTTGCCGTCCTTGAAGTGGAGTATGGGTCGTAATTGGACTGCATGTCTCTTGGTGGCTTCTGGTTTTGCTCTTCTCTGACACTGGCCTCTTAGGAACTTAATTTGAAGACAGGCCAGTTGTAAGCAAATAGTTCCTGTGCAGTATGTGGTCTTAAGAGGCAGGATACAGGTGCTCCTCCCTGTTAGTTATTTCCTTCTGTGTACATGTGAAGAGAGAGAGAGAGAGAGAAAGTCTGTTTACAGGACATTCCTGTCATGCACTACATTTTGGACTTTTGAAATATGAATATGTTTGTATTGCAATGAAGAATTTTTATAAAAGAGTTAAACAGACCTGCAGAAATGTGCACTTATAGTATGTATGCGCTTACACTTTTAATTATAGCTTGATTATGTGCATAATGAAAAGAAAATGAACAGAATGGAAATAAAGAGCTAGCGCAGGCCATTTCTCAGAGAGAGATTGTCAGTTAGTTTATATAGGGTTTTAGGTTCATTTTTATATTTGTTTAACATTTTTTATATTAATTTTGTTAGATTTTGATATTTATATTTTTGTTATGGGTGTCACGATGGCGTAGTGGATAGCACGATCGCCTCACAGCAAGAAGGTTACTGGTTTGAGCCCCCGGCTTGGTCAGTTAGCTTTTCTGTGTGGAGTTTGTATGTTCCTCCAGTGTTCGCATGTTTCCTCCAGGTGCTCGTGTTTCCCCCACAAGTCAACGTGGTATAGGTCAATTGAGTAAGCTAAATTGTCCGTAGTATATACATGTGAATGAGAGTGTATGGGTGTTTCACAGTGATGGGTTGCAGCTGGAAGGGTATCTGCTGCGTAAAACATATGCTGGATAAGTTGGCGGTTCATTCAGCTGTGGCGACTCCTGATCAATAAAGGGACTAAGCCGAAAAGAAAACAAATGAATGAATTTTTCTAATGTTATTAAATCGAATGTAACATTTTAAAGAGAGAGAGAGAGAGAGAGAGAGAGAGAGAGAAATCTCGTCTTCAAATCTAAATATAATGCTTAAATTCTGATCTTTGTTATACTGCAGATTCGTGACAATAATAGCATACATGTAAATGCAAACTCGCCAGAAAAAACACATGATTATGAACAAAACACACACTTTTCTTCTTATAGGTAAAAAACTGAGTTTTATAACTATGTTTTTTCATTCTCTTTTTGTGTTCTGTAATTGAAAGAAGGACATTTGACAATAGAACACCAGGATGAGTAAATGATGACTGAGTTTTTGCTTTTGGGTTACAGTTTTTTCAATCGCCAACAAGTGGCTTACCCATACTTCAGATGTTTTTCTAAACTTTTAACACAGACTCACACACCTAAAACACAATTGGCCAAACAGATCATTTTTTATCCTTAAAATACATTTTGTTAAATATGTACTAACTCTTCATTTCAAATCAGAACACATCCTTCTCTGCACACACAAACTTTACTAAAATACTGGAAATCTCACTTAAAATGATATGATTCTGTCAAAGAATAACACTTGTTATCACTTCACAAGGTGCATGTAGTCAATCAAAGTACACTAGGTTTCAAAATACTGGCTATTGTTGACATTAAAAAAACTGCAGAGACTTTTATGTTTCAGTTTTAAAGGTAAAAAATCTACCTTTTTGACAAATGTCCACATGTACAGTAATTCCAAAAATTCCAAAAGTATTCCAGTAAGAAACAAATGAGTGTTTTTCTTTACTGTTTACTACAGGAGGTACAGTAGAAACACGGTATGATAGAACAAAACATGTTCTCCAGTATTGCTGTACAGTGAACAAAATATCCATGAAACATACCTCAGCATTCCGAACAAAAATACAACAACACAACAACAGCAAAAAGGCCAGATAAAAATGGGGATCTAAAAAAAAAAAAACCCAAAATAACTGTTTCTAATCTCTATAATCTTCAGGGTTAGGTCACTTGTTTTCATCCACATCACTCCTCAAAGTCATCCTTTTACTGTATAAGAGGAAAAAAATACTCCTGCCAGTCTAAGTCAGACTGTCTACAATCAGTTGTGGTTGGCCCAATTTACCCAACATAAATCATCTGTGTGTTAATTATTTAATTGTTTGTTTATTATCAGCTGAGATATATTTTTGATATTGATATTGTTTTTGAACTGATATCATTGCAGAAGCAGAGGTTTTTATACTGTATCTAAGGTTTGAAATATTGTTTTTGCTATTGTGGGATCATCATTTTGTTGTGAGGTTTAGTTTGTCTGTTAAGAAAATGTAAATATTGTGGAAATTAGGGTTGTCACGATACCGTTAATTCATGTAGCAATACTATACCAGCTGAAGTATCAAGATACCAAGTAGTATTGCAATACTTTAATTTATAACTCAAATTCATGAAATAAAGAAAATAGTCAGAAATCCTATATTTTATATGTTATAATAGGCCTACTTGAATTGAATTAATGATTCCTTCATTATTGAAAAAAAGTATGTGCATGTCACTTCACCTAAAATGGATTTGTTCTTTTTTTTATTTTATAAAAGTCTGACCAACAAAAAAAAAAAAACATTAAAATAAAGATGCAAATTATACCAACATAAATTTGTTATAAAAAGAGCATTTTCCAACCAAATTAGGCTTTATGAAGTGGTCAAAAATTCAGTTGCAATGTTTCCAGTGTCTATTGTTTTTTTTTTTCAGTTTTATCAGGTAATTCACAATTTTACTTTGTGGGTTGCTCTTTTTAAGAGATTGTCACAGTTGTTGTAGCTACTAAATCATATTGACAGGAGCAGAAATGAAGCATTTTAGTGAATTTTCAACATGCAACATTATGTATTGTAGACAGACCAATAATGACGATACTACCGTTTACAAACTACAGTCGCACGGCCAGTATTTTGGACCCATAGTATCACGAAACTAATATTGTATCGGTAAACCATGCAACCCTAGTGGAAATGTGTTCAGTGACTGCATGCTGGGTGAAAATGACATGAAATGGGTGAATATATGGTAACAAAAGACCGATATCTTTTAGCTTTGCTAATTGTGTTTAGAGTTTTGAGAATGTGACAACTGGTTGGGTAAACGCTGGTTAGCAACTGAAAAAAAACTGTAAATATCCCTTAAGCATTGCTAACACTTTTGTTTGTGCTGCTAATTTCCTGCCAAAAAACAACTTGATTTTCTAGGAGACGATGATAATGAAATCTGGCCTTGTTACTTTATGGAAAAGACAACAATATTACAAAGAATTGAAAGTAATATAGACAACCCAGATTATTTTGACACAACAGCACAATGATGAAAAACCTCCAATATTGGAAATAAAAAAAATACAACTCTGTTCAGTTAACTGACATTTTGATAAAGCTATTTTTATTTAGCTCAAACTTTAATGGAATTAAATATTAAAATATATTAAGACACATGAGACAATGAAAAGTATGACAGAAATGACCCTTATGTTCAGGCTCCATAAATCAATTTTGTATTCATCTTCTTTTCTACAGTAATTTTCTCTTTTCTGTCAGCGAGCATCCCAGATTCCAGAGTTACACAGACAGATCACCAACACAGCAGCTCAGGGTTCATTGTGTACTTATTAGCGATGTCATGCCTAATTATTTAAGCTCAACTGCAATCTCATCTTTCTATACTTCCTCCATGTCCATTATTTCCAGTCTGTCTCCCGCCTCTAGCCAATGTCTCTATGGATTCAGAATTTATAGTGACATATGCTTCTGCTATGCATCCTCTTGATGAGAGCTGGACTGCCTAGCCTACATGCATGTGTGTGTGTGTGCGCGCACGTGTTTGCAAAATGTATATTTGAACCCGGGGTGTTTTTTGATGGACGTTATCACATCCTGAACAGAAGCGCCAACAGGTCTTAAGTAGTGCAGCTTGCTTTTTAACAATCCCCCTCCCCCCAAAGGTGTAACATTCTGCTTGGTAGGGTTAAGAATTTTGGTGTTTTTGATCCGTTTTTATTTGATCATCTTTAATCTCCCCTGCAGGCCTGAGTCACTGCGGTACCGCAGCAGACCTGAAGGGGGCGATGATTAAACCAGCGTTTTATTTCCCTGCGGCATCCACCTGCACAGTCGGTGGGGGAGAAGGTGGTCTTGGTGCTTGTTCATATCTTCATTAACAAATATCTTCATTACCGCGCTGAAAAACAATGAGAGGAAGAAAAAAAAACAACAGCCGTGCAGCGAAACTATGGCAGCCCCTCGGGGCGTTCTGCTGTTTGTAGTGACACAGAGGACGAGTTATGCTAATTGAGTGTTCTTTGCATAATTAGAAAAAAGAAACTTTATCATTATTATGAGTACAGAATAGCCAGACTGTGGGTAATTTAGAGTTTCCCAGCAGGGTGCTGCACGGTGGAAAATGAGCGAGCGAGAGAGAGAGAGAAAGAAAGAGAGAGGATGCCCTCTCAATGTTATTCTTCTGGATATAGAAAAGCATGTTCATCAAGATGCTTAGCCAAAGTGTGTCTTAATGATAATTACTTTCCTCAATGTGCTCTTTTCGGAGTGATTTAGCGAATTTGTTTTTGAAGAGCATCCATTTGCGATGGAAATTCACGAGGAAATATTTGGATTGAAGCAATTGGCGTACATTCAGGCAGATTGCCAGGATCTTTTTAGAAGGACCAGACGTTGCCGAACCAATTAGGCGTCTTTGAAATATTAAGAGGCCGCGGTGAAAGTTAGTCATTCGGAGTGCTGTCATGTCTCTTCTCCTCTACTTTCCAACATGGCCGACTGCGTAGTCTACCTTGAGACAGCAGAGAACATCCCCTCCCGCTTCAAAGGTTCTCTCGCCTTTTTCATCTCTGTGTACCAGCCCACGGCCAGAGCCATGGATTAATATTTCAAAACATGTTTCCCTCTTTCTCTCTCTCTCTACCTCCTTTCCTGCCCCCCCCTCCCCCTTGCTGTCTCATATACACAGTCCTCGTTCCCTGTTCACCACTTACTCTCTCTCTCTCTCTCGCTCTCTCTCGCAGCCTGGCTGCAGACACGTGTGATATTTTCCCATATCTCATGTTTTGCTGCTCTGCTGCTCCCAGGGCCCAATCACTGGAGCAGTATGTTTTATGAATTAATAAGAGATGATCCTGGAAGGTCCAGGGAGGCAGCTAAGAGAGAGCCAAGAGCACAAAGATGGAGCGAGCGAGAGAGAGAGCGAGGAGAGAAAAAAAAAGAGAGAGGGTGGAGGCTGCAGTCGAATTTTAATGAGCACCAAGGGGAATATCAGATTTTTTTTTTCTCCCCCTAGTTTTTTTTTCTGTGGATATCCAATGGCACACTGCTCTAAATCACTGTCATGCAAACAAGGTATTTCCCATCATGCCCTTGGTTTTTGGCTGGTAAGTGTGTCACCGTGTGGTACAGCTTGGCTCGCTGGGTGCACCTGCTCCGCTGTCCTAATTGAACAGATGATCTGCCAATTTGTCATGTTTATCTTCAGCGCCTTTCCTCGGCGGCTTGCCCACTCCCCACAGCCCCCTCGCAACACGCTGCAGATGTTAGCAGCATTTTTTATGACAGATCTTGTAGTCATTACTGAATAATTCATGCTTGCATTAATGTCTTCAGATAGCATCTCCAGCTCCCTCCACTTCCTCCTTCCTCTCTCTCTCTCTCTCTCTCTCTCTCTCTCTCTATCAGCCGCTCGTTTTTCACTCATCCCCACCCCCCCCTTTCCTCTTCCCTCAATCACATGGGAAAACTTTATTATGCCTCCCTCTGACGGCAAAGTATACGGATAAAATACCCCCCATTGATATGAAAATAGGATTTAAATTATTCACCGAGGTTTAAAGGTTAGTTGAAGGTTATTACTTGGGGACAGGCATAAAGGGAGGAGAGCGAGTCTCTCGGTGCATTGTTCACTGGCGAGCAGACGAGGCGTCGGTGAAAGGCTAATTTGCAGCGCATGCTGCAGTGGCCTCTTGTGAATAAAGCCCAAAGCCTCTCAGGAGATTTTAACATGGGAGAAGTCAATTATTTATAAGGAAATTATGTCAGGCTTTTTCGCCCCGACGAAAAACATTTCAGCCTGTAAATAAGGTGGGGAGCGTGTGCGTTTCCGCTCCATCCGATTGCCGTTCTCAAGATTATTATGACATGTCATTTTTCCGCTCAGCCCAGCCAGGCGAGGATAATAAGAGAGCATCTTGGAAAGGGAGGTGTCCTTTGAGATTGCCTTCAACATAAATCAGATCAGTTGAAACGCTTGCAGGTTTTATGTGGGTTGGATAATGGGGCTTAGAATACAGTGGACTTAATAAATCATTCCCTTTGTTGGTGTGTGCGCTTTTTTTCCCTTCTCCGGGTTAAGAGCCAGAGCCGGTTCAGCGGTTGGTCCCTCTGTTCTTACGCCACACTGGATCTCCATAGCAACCACGCGTGCAGGTACCGTGCTTTAGCGGGGAGTCATGAGGAGCTGTGTGATGATGTGGATGCACCTCCTCCTCCTTCACAGGCGTATACAAACACATTCGCACCCTCCTATTTTAATCTCCTTCTCCTACTGCGGAGTGACCTGAGGAGGTTTGTTTACAGAGCTTTGTTTATGTTCTCTTATAACTCCCTGTCTCTTTGTCTCTGTCTCATTTGCATATTCCCACACAGCACTCCTCCTCCTCCTTCTGCTCACTGTGAAAACACTCGGAGGCTGTTTGCTTTCTTGTCATTTCTCCTCTGATTTTATGACCCCACCGTTCACGTGTCGTACTCAATTATAAATTAGATTATTCCAGCAATCCCAAAACTCTTTATGCCATTAGTGTGTGTCTTGCCTGTGGTTCTCTGTGGTCCGCCTGGTGATCTGGTGGAAAGAAAGTAAATAAAGAAGGTAATTAAAAAATTATACTGGTAAATTTTGACTGCTTCCAAATATTTTTCAGCTTTGGACGATATGGCCAACTCTTCTGCCAAGTTTACCTTTTTTCCTGGATTGTACAATATGTTTTCTGACTGCAAATTTATAATCAAAAGTGAAGTCATTAAGGCGAGGCAAGGCAAGTTTATTTATATAGCACATTTCATACACAGTGGCAATTCAGAGTGCTTTACATAAACAAGAATAAAAGAGACAAGTATAAGAAAATGAAAACAAATAATAAAAATAAAAACAAATAATAAGAATTATAAAAATAACAATAAAAAATAGATAAAACAGATAAATATACTATATGTTTATATAGTATATTGATATTTTAAAAAGGTGAAATTTAATGCCCCATTTCCACAGAGTGGTACTGTACAGTTCGGTACGCTTTTATGGCTGTTTCCACTGTTAAAAGTGCCGTACTGTACCACTTTTTGGGTACCCTTTCGAAAGGGTACCTGGCACAACAAAACGGTACTAAATAGCGGAGCAAGATGCACAGCTGAACGCTATTGGTTTACAGAGACACGTCACTAGCGCGTGCACAAGCCAGGAGAATGAAAACATAGGAAGAGCCGTTTTTAAATACACAGCCGAGACATTACACAGTAATAATATATGCATATAGTAACGAGCCATGGTCCACCCCAAGCTCAAACAAACCTTGTCAACATCCTGATGAACAGCCACAAAGCCAAGAAGAAGAACAGAATCTACCCTGTTCTTCGATGTTATTTACAAGGCCGTTTAAAGCACAAGCGGTTTTACTTTCTAAAGAGAGAGAGCTCACTGCACGTCTATATTTGAAATTACAAACTTCTTGAGCTGATGATAATAACATGTTCATGATTATTAAAGCGCTTCTGACATCTGATCCTTTCAGAAATGGACAAACGTGAGAGTGACAAACGAATAAAAAAAATAAGAAGCTCAAAAACTTTTTTTCAGAACACCTAAAACTTGAACAAACTGCAATGTTTTACTCTTATCATCACCTTTTGGACTATTATGATCTCAGAATGACAGAATTTTTTTCTAACAAGAGGTTACAGGTGCTGTTGAAGATTAAAGATGCAGATGAGAGGTTTGCACTGACTGTTGGCTATATGTTACATGTTGTTTTTGAAGCCAAATAAGGACTAAATGTATGTCGGGTGTAGTTTTTCTGTAATTGGTAACATATCTGAGACTTTAAGGGGCTGTGTTCATATATGTTGCATTTGTTTATTTATTTTATATAATTGCAAACATATCGGACTGTACCACTGGAAACAGCCATAAAAGTTGATGTTTTATAAAATACGACAAATTGAACTGTAAATGTTGTTTATTTTTAATAATATGCTTTATTTTACGTAAACTCTGTATTTTCTATGCTTATTCAAATACTGTGATAAAAACCAAATCACATTAATAATACATAGTATCAAGGTGGTGCTTTTTTAAATTAGTGCTCTTATTAAATCAGACATGTTCTGAAAAGTTTGAAGGCCACTAAGGCTAACGCCTCATCTGATTTAATGTGGTTTAATGCCATTTGTCAATTTCAAGGGCACAAACGCCTTTTATTTTGGTTAATCTACAGGATTTGGTAGAAGTAGCGATTGCTCACTCGGAACAAAACATTTGATTGTGTTAAACCGAACACCTCCTTGGGAATTTCCTCCCATTAGTTTTTAAGATAAGTGAGAGTCATTAGTTAGCAGGATTTGCGCCGGCTTTCCTAGGCTCCAGTGTATGTGTGTGTGCGCGCACATTAATACTTTAAATGGAAGTGTAGTCACATCAAAGATCCACAAGATGAGAGGAAGAATTAATTGCAACCTTGGGAAAGTGAGACAGAGCTGTATGTGGTAGTTTGTGCCGAGTCCCTTGCCTCCATCCGTCCAGTCCCTTTCATCCTCGCTCCTTCTTTTCCCCTCATTCCTTGTTTTGTCAGGAACGTTTATTCTGAGCTTTAAGCCGCCTCGTAGATGCCTCTGAGTGATGTTAATTACAACCGTTACCACAATTCATGCTGAGTGTCAATTTTCATCCCTATAGATGCTCTCTCCATTTTCTCACCAGTTGAGTATTCATTTGCTCTGAATAATACCGAGCTTATCAAAGTCAATCAGCTGTGAAACTCATTTTCAGATGGAAAATTTGAGGCTATTCTTACTTAATTTGGTAAAGACTGCTTTATTTGCCCGTTCATAGAGCTCAGAAATTTGTCGGTTAGGCCGTGACAGCAGAACACTTTGTTTTTGATAGTTTCAGAGCAGATCGTTAACTGAAAATAAGGAACTCGTGAGAGGCTCGACTGAAGCACTCTAGCAGAAAGGCAGTTCCAGATGGCCGAGCGCTGGTCGAGAAAGCAGATGTGCTTAAATAGGAACACACACACATCACGCTGTTCCGCTTCTTCAAATGGAGCATAGGAGGCTGTCATATATCACTAAAACACATATACTGGTGCATTCATGCAGGAAAACACGCATTCTCACTCGTAGGGTCCTTCTCTCTGTCTGTGGATCTGGCTCAGTAACTTGGAAGTTAATGCCTTCTTGTGATGGTGCTGCTGTTTTGGAAAGGCCCATATTGTGATTTTTTTGTATTATTATTTTTTATGACAGTTGTCTTTAAATGCATTTAGTTTTACTGAAAAGCTATATTTCTAGTTCACAAAACTGACCTTTAATGCAAACTGCTAAACTGTAAATGGACAACTTTTAATATTTATAAAACCATAAGCTTTATGAAGTAATAATAAACTGCATTTTTATGTAAATATTCTTTGTGTCAGGGTGTTTGCATAAAAATCTTAGGTTTTAGGTAATAGTCTATATTCCATCATGTTATCATGTTTTAAGCGTGTCACATTCAAAATATATGGGCGCACTGCTATGGTTGGATAACAGTTTTGCATATTAAAATAATAGATGGACATTTATGTGATACTTTGAAAATAATTTGAGTCAAAAACATAAATAATATTCATCAAATTTCATGGTATAGACCAGTAGTTCCCAAAGTTGGGGTCGGAACAATGAGCAGGGGTCGCTTGGTGATGTTCAAAAATCAAAGAAATTTGATAAAATTATTAGAATTACCATATTTTATCTTTAACCTTCAGAATTTTAAAATAGTATTCAATAGTTATATTAAAAAACAATCTGCAAATAAAAACCCATCTGCCTTTCAATTAGTTTTTTCTTTCCATTGGATTGCAACCTCTTACGTGATTATGGCACAATGTTAAACTTTGACACCTTTAAGGCACTCACATAGGCTACATTAAAAATTAAGACCAAAAATGAACATGGAGGATGATCCCCAAGTGGCAGTCTTCAAAATGGAATCAAGAATAGACTTTTGCTGTACATGTTGTGCCCACCAGTTTCATTCGGTGAGGTTTATATTAAATTAAACAAATTAATAAATGACTATTAAAAAGTCTTGTTTTTAGATTGTTGCACTTTGTGCTATCAATATGTTTGTGTTTATATAGGCTTTTTAGTGTGTGTGTGTGCATTGTTTTGTGTAATATTCATATGTTTTTAACCACTTTCAAGGATAGTGGGGGTCGCAAGTAACTAGAATTGTTATTTTGGGGGGTTGCGGGCTGAAAGGTTTGGGAACCCCTGGTATAGACCAATCACATTGTGTGTTTTCACAATCGACATTGTGGCCTAATCCAATATAGTGAGTGCTGCATTATCTTTTATTTTTAGTCTTATTTAAAAAGCCTGCCACAAACTGTACCTTTTTTTTTTAACTTCTGCCATCAAATTTGTCTTACTGGCATGGAACTTCATTAAAAATTCAATTCAAAGATTAAAAGTTTACTAAAAAAATGTTAGTGTTCCATCTGGGACAACACTACTTACATATACAATGCTGTTGAGTGTGTAAGTGCATAATGTATAGTGTGCCGTTTGGGACACAGCTACACTGCACACCAATGGAATGACACAACAGAACCCATTATGTTTGCTTTCAATAAAAAAATGTTTTTGCACTAAGAGATTTAGAGTTCCGATGTTTCGAGCTGATTTACACTACAGTGACCTTCTGTGAAATATTAGAAAAAATGACTCTAATCTACCTCTAACAACAGTTAAAATCTATATACAATTTAAGAAATCATGTTGAGAGCGTGTTAACAGTCAGTGTAGGATGGTTAAGCTCCAGAAAATCAGTAATGAAGTGTTTTGACAGCGACAGATTTTACAAAAACAGAACTGGGTTATAAACAACACTTAAATAAGCTTCTTGATTCTTAAAATGATCTGTTAATATGCGTGGAGAGCCTTTTATGAACCATGTTTTTTAAAGTGGTCCTTTTTTGACAACAATTCCATCAATATTTTTCTAGCATTGGCCTCTGAACTTTTCTGTGTTAGGGTCAAGCTCATGACCTTTCACATTTGATATTGTACACGGATCCATATCTTGACTGAATGACTAAGCAGGAAAGAATCACAGAACAAATGTGTTTTTGCTGCATATTTGGCATGCATGATAATAACAAATCCACTTACTTGTCACGATTTAGCCCTTGATTTGCTATTTTCGTAGCGTCATGATTGATGAGCGATGTAGATTTGACTTACGCTGTCATTGATGCACCTCAGAGAAGTCCACATTCGTCTCTCTCCCTCAGCCAGCAGATCAGATGTGCGCTGTCAAACAAGGCCGGACTTAATGGATGGTGTCAGCCGAGGGGATCACTGCCATCTCCCTCCCCACTCATCCCTCCAACAAGGCTACAAAAACTGCACTTCATCTCCGGTGAAGCCAAGAGGCACTTCTGCAAGGAGTTTTTCCTGCTGCTCCAAACAGCTTGTCTGATTACAGGCTGATCAATACTTGGCCTCTCTCCCCCTCCTAGCAAGGGAAATGATGCGACACGAGAAGCTGTGACATTGACTGGGCCCTGGAGGGGGTTTCTGAGTATTGGTCTCAGAGAAATGGTCCTGCTATTAACTCAGCTGGCCTCTTCTGCTGTGTCATTGTTAAGCGCTGGCAAGGAAGAGCAGCTCATATTAAACGCCTGACAAATGCCATCATAATTGCACTCTTCGATTTTAATCGATGAAATTAGTCCTTTTTTTAAAGACGTGCCATTGTCAGACAGATTGCTGTGGAAATGAAATCCATCCGTTCACCCCAGCCCTCTTGTTATGTTCTCTAAGGTTCTGTCAATACAGATTTTTCCTGCTATGTTTTGACCGTACCATATAGCAAAATGGCTATTCTGCTATTATGTCTGCCATTAAGAGTCTTGGAGATCTTGCTCTTTTCTCAGTGTGTGTTTTCATGTCCTTGTGTCTCCATTAGAGTGCTTTCTCTCAGAAAAGCTCTCTGAGCCCTAATGCGCATCGAAATGGCCGCATTCTACTCCAATATTCAGATTAGCGATCAATCAATGGGTGCATTTACATGCAAGCTCTTACGCTCAACGTGTAAGGTCATGTAAACATCCTGAACTGTGTTCAATTGGTGGATAAAGGTCATTAACTGTTTAAGCCCAGTCGACACCATTGTAAACAGTTTTTGGCAGATTTTCCAGTACGCGCATGTCTGTCAAAAATGTTCCAAATTATTATACAAATTTGTTTGTCAACTGACCATTGTTTTCTACACTGTAAAACCCAACAGTCAACTTTTTCAAATGAAATGAGTGTAGTTAACTCAAAATTGACTAAAAGTTAATTTTACTTATTCTCATTACTCATTATACGTCATTACTTCAACTTAGATGGAGTAAGTTCACAGTACTTGTATAGATTAATTTTTTTTAACTCAAATGGTTTGTAGCAGTTGGTTTCCTCAAATGGTTTGAGTTGACTTAACTTATTAGGTTTTAGGGTGCTTTCACGTCTGTAGTTCCCTTCATTTGGTCCGGACCAAGCGAAATAAATGATACATTGTTGCATTTTCTGCCATCTTTGGGTCGTTTTCACACTACACTGATGGCTTTGGTTTCGTTTGAAACCGTACCAAGACCACCTCTTCAAGCAGGTCTCAGTACGCTTTTTTGGTCCACTTTTGGTGCGCACTCGAGTACAATTTTTGCATTCACACCTGCCCAAACGAACCGCACCAAGAGGGAAAACAAACTGTAGTGCGATTCAACCAAACTAAAGAAGGCACCCTTAAAGTACTCAGTGGGTTCGAGTTCTCTTCATGTTTTGGGTTTTAATGTGCTCAAATTGCTTTGTTTACTCAAATGGATTAAGTTCACGGTACTCATTACGATTAATTTTTAAACTTAAATATTTTGTTGCACTCGGTTTCCTCAAATAGTTTGTTACATTAACCTTTTGGGTTTTACAGTGTATTAGTAATAGTTCAAGTTAATTATACTAATTATTAGGGATGTAACAATTCTCTGTGAGTCAGTTGAAAATCGATTAAAATATGTGACAATTCAAACCAGTAGAAATGTTGATTGAGTCGCGATACAGGTGCAAGCTCACTTTACCTGCACGTCAGCAGAAGCAAGAGGTGGTAAAGTGTGCCAGACAAAACACAAACTGTCTGCAAATACAGCAAAAACTTTTACTTACACTAACAGAACAATGAATATGATGCACATAAACCATCAGCACAGTGAAAAACTACTGTCACAGGTTTCCATTTGCAAAAAAGATCACACGGTGCATCAGCATTTTCATCGCAAAAGTGTGAAGATGTTTTTCAGACCAATAGAAAAAAGGTTGTTTTGGTACAGAAGCAAGTATTAGATTATTTTTACTTTCTCCTTTACAAATTAGTTTATGCATATTTGAATAATTTGCTTGTTATATATGCTTGTTGTATACTAAATAATTATACAAGTAATATTAATTATTCACCTTCATCACGTTGTTCAACTCCTGTCTCTAGTAGTCTGTCTAAAGGTACGCATTTGTACTTAAAGGGTCCATATTGGTACCTCAAAAGTATAAACTAGTACCTAAAAAATGTAACAGGAACACTTTTGTTATAATAATAATAATAATAATAATATACACCCTTAAGGTATTAACATGGACCTTTTTAGGTACAAATTTGTACCTTTTGAAAAGGTACCACCCTGGTGACAGCTTGCGTACCTTTATTTCTGAGAGTGTATTAAACTTTAAAATTAGTAAATTTATAATAAGTATTTTATGGCAGTGGCCTGTCCCCTGGATCAGAGGGCCTGTTGGCCACCTCTGTACACACTGCTCTCTGGTTTAGAAAACGCTTTTTACACCAGTCATCTCAGTCCCCAGTGAAAGAGTTTTTTCAGCAGGGGACATTGTAAATGTTCAAAGACCTTAGCTAATGCTAAAAACATAGATATGCTGATATTTCTTTTTAAAGAAGTAAAATCCGAGCACAGTCACAGTTTTAGTTTGTTTTTATCAATGAGTCTTCTTATTTTGTTTTCTTCTTTTTTGGATATTATTTGTTTTTAAAATAGCAGTTTAATTATAGCAGAAAGTGTTTTATTTTTTGCAAAAAATGTGCAGCATTTAAGAAAAAAATTAAAGGCCTCTTCACCTTCAATTTGTTTCAAATAATTTTGTTAAAAATCATGACTAAATTGTAAATCGTGAGATTAGCATCGCGATTCGTGAGTCGTGAATTGTTACATCCCTATTAATTATACTATATTTACCTACAGTTTACCCAAAACAAAAGAGTTGCTGTTAACATACCCTTAGGACATCCAAGATGTAGTTGGCTTTTTTTATTCAGACATTAATGTTAAAGACTTTACATAAACATTTAAACTTTTAAACCATGGATGTAGACAACTGCCTCACGTATAATCATCTGTTACTGGCCATAACTCTAACTGTGATATGAGGATTATACATAAAATAATGTCACGCATGTGTAAGTTGCACATGGGCACATGGAAGGATAGAAGTCATGGCTTTGTAACAGTTAATTAAGAGAGAAAATGAAACTTTCATCTTCCACATGATTGTGAAAATGCAGTGACATGCATGCAAATTCTATTTTGTGAGAGTTCTAGAATGAAGTCGGCACTGAAAATTGAGTAAGTATTGGATTTCATTTAGTAAATATGACGGAGGGGGGTGTTATCACCCTGTCACATTGGCCAGAATTGTAGCATTTAGTTGTAAACACACAGTATGGATTTTTCAATGAGGATTATCAGTCTTTTACATTTCCTCCCACCAGTCTTGAATACTGGGTTACATCCTTGCTCATAACTCATTGATTCCTCTACCACTTTAGAGTCAATCCTCTTTCAGCTTCTTCTGGCTAATACTGCAGAGGTGAGATTAGTGATATAATGTGTCCTTTGCCATAGTGTGCAGTGCCCCTCACCTGCTCCTCTGTGTGGGTCACATCGCTTATCTCCCCATCAGAGGCGGCCTGGTAGCTTTTACAACCTCCGTTATTTACGGCTGAGCCAGCATGTCTCTCTCTCTCACTGTCTCTCTGAGGCCTCGCCATTCCTATTGAACGCTTTTATAGTCTCCCCACCGTTTCCTTGTTTGAAACAATATAGCCGGGACTGTTGTTATTGATTCTACCGGATTGTGCCCTGGGTAAGTGCTCCTTTGAGCCTTGCTGCTAAATTAAGCCATCGTTCCAACAGCGGATGACAGCACTCCTTAGATCCTGGCTGCCTTCTAATGGCTCTGGTATTACTCATATGTTAATTGATTGGGCGGCGGAGGAGGAAGCCGGCAGCAAGGTGGAAATGACTCTGCTGAGAACAGAAGTCTGATGCAGACCTTTCAGAAAAATAAGTTACCAAGCCGAGTGACAATGAGGTCAATCAACTGCACAGAGAGAGGGAAAATTACTTTGATGATTAAATTGATCGAAATTACCGAGGCATCATAATGGACTACCTGCCTGCTGCTACTATTTCAAGACTCGCCCTCTGTAACATTTACATATCAGAACACTGGAGAGAATCATTCTTCGGTCAAGTAATACTGAGAACTAGCCCAAGATATTACTTGGAGGTAGAGTTTCAGGATTGATAACTGTATTTAAATGCAGGAGTGAATCATTTAAAGTATTGTGTATCGTGTGTGTGTACAATACATGACTCAATCCTGAAATTGTGAGAACAAAACACAACTTATTTTCTGTAATCGTAATGAATGATATCGGGTTCTTGCACTATTTTGACCAAAGGCTGCTTTACAGGATGAGTTCCTGGAGGGTTGACATGTCAACTTATTACAATGATATCCTTAAGCATCGTTTGAGCTGAAGTGTTTATTCTGATACTGTTTATTGTTTATTGAAATAGTAGACAGGTGCAATGGACTTAAGCGATTAGAAGATTTTACTTGTCCTCCATTTTTTTCTTGCAATATCTGGCAACACTAAGTAATCACCCTTATTGGATACAGAAGATTTAGAGCCGTATTTATATATTATGTTTAGTTGGGTAATTCCAAGATGTAGGCTGTCCAAGATGTATAGCAGGTGATTTTTTCTTCTTCAATAGAACATTCAAGAAGATTATTAGCTGTATCTGTAGACCCTGTCGATTTCATTCATTCATTCGTTCATTTTCCTTCGGCTTAGTCCTCTATTTATATTCCACCATATGTTTTACGAAGCAGATGCCCTTCCAGATGCAACACATTACTGGACCCATACACACTCTCATTCAAACGCACACACATACACTATAGCCAATTTAGTTTACTCAATTCACCTATACCGCATGTTTTTGGACTGTGAGGGGAAACCAGAACACCCGGAGGAAACCCACACCAACACAGGGAGAACATGCAAACTCCACATAGAAATGTCACCGGGACTCGAACCAGCCACCTTCTGTGAGGTGACTGTGCTAACCACTGAGCCACCTCTTTGTTAATTTAGAAATTACAACTCAATGGCTGCTGACACACACACACACACACACACACACGCACACACGCACACACGCACACACGCACACACACACACACACACACACACACACACACACACACACACACACACACACACACACACACACACACACACACACACACAATTATTTACTGGAAAAACTAAATTAATACCCATTGCATTATTAATGTTCTACTGGAGAAAAAGCTTGCATTTGAGTCATCCCTTTAACAATGATGTGTTCTGTTTGTTTCTGTGTACAATAAAAACGTATAGCTTCTTTTGGGTGTTGGTATCTGTCTGTCTTATATCTATTTCTGTAATATTGTTGTATCATGAGAGTGTAAAGTTTTTTTTAGACATTGTTAAAGACAAACAATATATGGAGCCAGATCAGTCTCAAAAAAATAAATTTACAAAATAAAATTCATACATGCACAGCACAATTCACATTTGCAAAATTGTTTTAAATTCATGAATTGAACTTGTGTATTTACGAATTGTGTTTTGAACAAACTGGATTGAAAGTGAATTGTGTTGTAGATGTATGAATCATATTTTGTAAATGTATTATTTTTGAGACTGATCTGGCTCCATAAAAAAAGACAATAACCTCTTTTGCATACTTTTGGTCCCGATTTATATTAAGTGTCCTTAACTACTATGTACTTACATCAAAAAAATAAATACAATGTACTTACTGTGTTTATAATCTATTTGAGAACACTTGTGGTGCTTTTGAGTTGGGATAGAGGTTGGGTTATGGACCGGTTTAGTGGTATGGGTAGGTTTAAGAGTGGGTTAAGGTGTAAGGGATGGTCAACCGTGTATTAACAAATGTAATTACAAAAGTTAATTACAGATGTAATTACATACAGGTATTTAATCAAGCAAAAGTGCACAGTAAATACATGTATTTACACAATAAGTACATTGTAACAAACTATTAATTCCTGTGTAAGTACATATTAGTTAAGGACACTTAATATAAAGTGGGACCACTTATTTCTGACAAAACAAAATAAAAAGCTTCAGATTTTGCATGATGATATAAATAAAAGGAACAATTTATTGAATTTGTAAAAATTATTTGTAAGTTTGTTTAGTATAGGGATGCCTGTTAATTATTAAATACCTGTTAACTATTATAATGATGGCAGATTTTATGTCTTGGCAATGTAATTATTTGAACTAAAAAGCCATAAAAATTATAGCCTTCATTTTTCTGAACACCTTCTTCCCATCATGCCTTATGTGTCATCAGCCTGCAGATGGAAAAAATGACACAAGGGGGCAATCGACAGGCTTCACATAGCAGCTCAATGAGCCAAAACAGCCAGAGGAAATGTTTGCAGTTTAGGCGGTTAAATGCCGAAAAAACATCTGGCCTGTCACTGCATAATCCCAAACATAATCCAATTGGCTGCACTCAGCTGAGGGTGTTTTAGGGTGTGCGTAGGGAACTGCTAAAGTCAGATATTACTTTTCTGCGTATCTCACCGGTTTTCAGGCCTACTCCTTGTTAGTAATGTTTTCACAGCCTTATATGCTGGAAGCCGTTCTAAAAAAATATCGCCCAAGTCACCCGTAGTAAACGCCCCATTCATCCTCCGTTTTTCTCCCTGTCTCTCTCTTATTCTCATCCTCCCTCCTCCTTTTTTTCCTGCTCTGTCTTAGGCCTCATTTCCTTTCGTGTCCCATGGATGATTAGGAGCAGCCTGCAGCATTTATCACGGGTTGAGAAGAGGAGAATAGGACAATATGAGGCTGAAAAAGCCACCAAATCTTATATAGTAAAATAAAAGAATGTCATCTTAACCTATTTGTTTCTCACACCTATAAATGATGGATTTTTTTTTAAGAATATGAAGAATGTACAGTAAAATGAGAATGAACCTGCACCTCTGTTGTAAAATGTAAATAATTTTTTAGAGACTAATTTATAGTAGAATTAGACAGACGACTTATTTAATACATAAAGGAAAATGAGGTTGTGAGAGGCAGAAATCTACAGTATTATACATGCAAAATCAGATCTACTTTCCCCTTCTTATTTAAAGGTGCTGTATGTAAGTTCTTGACTCTTCAAAAGTATAAAATTACCATAAAATGTTTGCAGATATTTAAGAAACATGCTAAGTGAACGTTCTTGTTTATCTGAAAAACAATGCTGAAGTCAGATATTCTGCTTTGAAAATGTGCCTTCCGTGCTAGAACGCTGTCTTTGTTTTTGTTTTTTTAACCCACCCAATGCCAGTTTAGCCAATTATGTTTCAGCACCCCTTGGTTGTCTTGCTGGAAAACAGCATATTTAATTCATCAGGAAGGCTCTCCAAGCATGCGTCTGTGACCGAAATGCGACCTCCGGTGGACAGTAGCAGACTCCGAAATGAGATGCAGATTCAAGTTTCCACATGAGGTTATTAATTAACAAATAATATAAATATTACAAACGTAAACATTAGGTGAGCAGGTTACATTGTAACCTTATGTCATAACAACATGCTACATGACGAGATTTGCAGTGATTTTGCCGTTTGTAATTTTGCTGTTTGCACCTGACGAAACACGACAGAAATGTACAGCCATTCAGAAGCACAGAATATGCAATCACTCATGAAATGGGAAGGTTTATAATCTAATAAAAACAAATTAAATATACTTGCTGATTCGCTGATATGTGTTGGTTTGCATTATTTTACAGTTCCAAAGTTTAACTTCAAACTGTTTATTTTATTTTTAACATCTGAGGTAAACTATCTGCTGCTGATTTCAGTTGTATGGCAATAAAAGTCATATAAAATGGTATTCAAGTTCATATTATTAGCATTTAACAGTGAATAAAGCACATGAGGTGTACATGAGGTGATCATGTCATCAAGTTTTCTTTTGTTCAGATGCAAAAAAATAGAAACCATTTCTAACATATAAATTCCAGATAATGAATAGGACAAAAACTCTTTTAAATATGGTAAATATTACCATTGCTTTTATTTAGAACACGATTCAAATCACCGTAAATCAGCGTTTAGGCTCCATTCCTCACTCCTGTTTGTCCTCAATCTGGCAACCTGCACTTGCTTGTGTTTTGATTCAGGAATGCAATACCTAGTTCAACCACTGGGTGACAAATTTACATACTGCATTTTTAATCTAGTTTTGTTTTGCCATATTCTGTTGATAGTAATCCAACTATTAGTCTAAAAGCAAATAATCTATGGTTAATAGGGAAGATACAGGAATACATATACCAGATGGGCCAATTAAATACCATAATTGACAAAGAGAACCATATAAAAATGCAATCACAGGCACATAAACAAGGCACAGGTTACCACAATAACAAGAAAGGTAATTTGATTTTTAATGTAGATTCTAATCTGTGCTTAATCTCAAAAGATTAAAAGTATTCATGATTTTTTATATTTACAGTAAATGATATGTCATATTTTTCTAATAACACAAGAAATTAGATCACCAGTCTACCAAGTGTAGTGTTCAAAATTCATGTATGCATCCTGTTAAAGCCTTTGTCCTCATTGTGAACTACAAAAAGCAAGGAAAGGAGCACAGGACTATATCTTGCCATATGACTGAGAAAACTACAATCGATTGCTAGTATATTTGTATTTTTGCTAGTACATTTGTACATGTCTCAGGGTAAAGTTCAGCCTAAAAAGAAAATTTTTTGTCATCATTTGCTCTTACCCTCCACTTGTTTCTCAATCTCTTTGAATTTCTGTTAAAAAGAAGATATTTTGAAGAATGTTAGAATCTTTTACCCACTGACTTTCATACTATATTTTCCTATTATGGATTTCAATGGCTGCCTGTTTTGTTTAGTACTGTATATTTAAAATAAAATTGGATGAACTATACCTTTAGGAACCCTGACAGAACATATTTGTTTCTGCCAAGTTAAATGTGGCATCTACTCTGACTAAAGTCTACCACCTTATTGATGCTAATTCTGTATTCACTGTCAGCCAGAGGTGACAAATGCTGTGATGGTAGCTTGTACATTGAGCTAATTTGCTAATGGAAAGGGCCTCCTTTTACTAGTCACTAATGAATATTAATCGCTGGTAGTTACGGATGGCACTGCTAATTTGGCTAGCTGTGCAAGGGCACCATTTTCTGTTTATGTGTCTTCATATGTGTCCAACCTGCTATTCGCCAGCCACCGCCGACCACCCCTCAATACTGGCTCGCTGCCAGGCAGAAGCATTATTATGATCATCAGTCAGAGAGAGGGGCGGCTAAATGTCATTATTGCATGCTGCAAGTGCCTCTCGGGAATCTGAGGCTGCCCGTTTAATTTCTCTAACAGCCTGAGAAAATGTTTCTTTGCATCACTACTCTGGTCTGTGGCAAAAAAAAAAAAAAACATCTATCAGCCACCACGCAATTAACGACATAGATCATTTACATAGTCACACAGCTAATTTTCATAATGTTCCCTTTATTATCAGAGGAAGAAATTAACCCAGGAATTTATTTACATATCCACTGCAAACGGTAACAGTGCGCTAATTGGCTGTTAGATGATTAATAGGCTTACAGCAGATGCTAATGAATCATGCACTCACTGTTCTGAAGGTGCTCTTGCAGTGTGTTTGTGTTTTGGCAGCTTAATTAGTCTGATAATTATGTACTTGTTGCGTTTGCTTTCAAGCAAATACAATCAAACATTGAAAAGATTAAAGTGGATTGTATTAGTGAGAGCAAGTGTTAGCTCTAGCACTTAATGACCCCGGCTAGACAATCATGGATTTTTGCTGCTGCTTTATGTTAGTGCTTGAAAAACGAGTGAGGATTTTAGGACAAGGTAGATTTGTGAATCAAAAATAGACCCGGACGAGCTTTCAACGCTTGAATCTAAGGGAATATTGACAAATTGTAGCACGCAGCTCAGTTTGACTGACAGTTTGAGACTTAATTAAGCAAATGAGACCGTCTGGCATATAATTCAATGAAAACATCTGTTTCCATTTCTAATTCAATTTCAGGGAATTTAGTTGTGAGGAAGAGTTTATTGGAATGTCTTGACAGAATTTTGAGACATTCTGTACACATTTGGAAACTATGATTGTTTACTTTAAATGATAATGTACAAGTTGGATAATAATTTAAAACACGAGTCAATATTACAGATATCACGCATACAAATATTGTTTAGAGGATTTATGTCAAAATATTTGTGCTTATTTTATGTCCTTAAAATGCTCTTGCGTGTAGGACTAGTTTTTCATCCTATCCCAAGCTTCTGTGGCTAATTCCGCTAGTAACCAGACCAGAACCAGACTAGTTGAGCTAGTAAACAGGCCTAGCAAACAATTTTGTGTTTAATAGACGTTTTATAGACATCTAAACAAAAGCCCCTTTCACACATACAGATCTTTCCGGAAAATTACCGTCAATTTTCCGGAAAGGTCTGTATGTGTGAACAGGCCCTTTTTGAAAATACAGGTAAATTCGTTCCGGCTATTTTCAGGAAAGAGAAGTTGTAACATTACTGGTAATTTGCCGGAATGCTGCGCTGTGTGAACGCAGAAGGAAAATTGCCGGAAAGAGCGCGTGCACGTCTAGAACGTGCTGATGTGAGACATCTACTTTAGCCAATCAAAACAGTCAGACGCTTGCTGAAGTTGTTCACAATACTTATGCATCCACAGAGTTTGTAATGTAGTCAAATGTTTACAAATTTAGTTCAAAGGTAATTTCTGGTTAATGATGTCAGAATTTGCTGGTCTTTTGGAATGGATGTGTGAATGGTCTTTTCCGAAAAAATTCCATAATGTCCTCGTCTGTGTGAACTGTGGAAATTTTCTGGATATTTACCGGTATCACTGTGTGAAAGGGGCTGTAGACAGCTTGGCTAAAACAAGGCTAAACTTGGTCTGTCAGTGAAAATCTATTAGACATTTAAGAATAGCCTAAAAATAGACTAGCCGTAAAATAGACAGATTAGACAGACTTTATATGTGTTGTCATTCATTTCTGTTTATTTGATGACTATTCTAGTTTTGGCCCAGATGTCTATTAGATTTTTACTGTCAGCACAAAGACAACTGTTTAGACATTTATTACACATCTATTAGACATTTTTAAAAAAAAAATGTTTGCTGGGGAGTTTGCAAATCGGTTTGTTCAGTTTATACTTATGGATAAGGATGGATGGAGCCCCAGGAGAGAATTAATAGGCCACTTTTTCCAGCCTGTTCTAATAAATGCAGCATTTCCAATTCTTTTGTGCAATAAGTGTTCTAGCATCTTAATTGATTTGTGTAGGGAAACTCATGGCTTTCCATGAGTCATACTGATGTGACAGAAATGTTTTCATTAAAATATACTATAATTGTCATCATGATATAGTTTTTCGTTATTTTCATTATTCTCACACACATTTGAAGCTTGCACGAGTTTTTGAATAGATGTCAACGCATTACAAACAGATCTCATTAGGAACTGACAGCCTGTTTGTTAATTTGATATCATTAAACATTATTTTTGGAGTGAGCTGTATTTGGAATTTAGAATGAAACAAATGCTTTAAAAATGATAAGAGCTATCATTGAGAATTCTGCACACAATTGTTCTAAATTTTAGTGATCAAATTCTCAAATTGAATTTACCACTTTGGTAATCCTGTTGTTTCTGATATTTTGTTTTGGCTAGTAGAAGTTATCAATGACCGTTAACTTGAAAATGTTTTTGCAAAATTGGCCAGTGAATGAAAATTTCATTTCAAACTGTTGAAAGGTCGTTTAGAATCTTCATCATTTTGGCAAGTTTAATTGTTTTTAGCAGTTTTTTAGCATAAAGCGAGTTTATTTATATAGCACATTTCATACACAATGGTGAAGTGCTTTACATAAATAAGAATAAAAGAAACAAAAATTAAAAAGTATAAGAAATAAAAATAATAGTATTAAAATGATTTAAAACTTAATAAAATGTGTTTAAAGAGGTTTAAAAGACACTAATAGCACAGTTTTGTTTTATATTAAAGTTGTAAGTTGTCCTCTTTGTTTGTGTTTTGTTTTTGTAATCAGGTCCAAAACAAGTTATATCAAGATTTTTATTTATCACCCTATATATTGGTCATTCATTCATTTATTGATTTTCCTTTGGCTTAGGCAAGGCAAGGCAAGTTTATTTATATAGCACATTTCATACACAGTGGCAATTGGCTTAGTCTCTATTTCCGAGGTCGCCACAGCAGAATAAACCGCCAACTATTCCAGCATATGTTTAACCCAGTACGTGGAAACACCTATACACACTTGCATTCACACATACACATACCTGTAGCGCACGTCTTTCGATTGTGGAGGAAACCGGAGCACATGGAGGAAACCCACACGAAAACGGGGAGAACATGCAAACTCTACACAGAAATGCCAGCTGGCCCATTTGGGACTCGAACCAACAATGCCAACTGAAGCGAGGTTCGAACCAGCGACCTTCTTGCTGTGAGGTGGCAGTGCCAACCCCTGAGCCACCATGCCACCCTATATTCCAAATAGTTATTGAATCCCTAGATTCATTCATTCATTTTCTTGTCGGTTTAGTCCTTTTATTAATCCAGGGTTGCCACAGCGGAATGAACTTATCCAGCACGTTTTACGCAGCGGATGCCCTTCCAGCCACAACCCATGTATGGGAAACATACATGCGTACACTATGGACAATTTAGCCTACCCAATCTACCTGTACCCCATGTCTTTGGACTGTGGGGGAAACCGGAGCACCCGGAGGAAACCTACGTGAACGCAGGGAGAACATGCAAACTCCAGACAGAAATGCCAACTGAAGCGAGGTTCGAACCAGCGACCTTCTTGCTGTAAGGCGACAGCACTACCGACTACCCACTGCATCTCCCCAATCCCTAGATTATAAGAGTAATTTGTTTTTATATTGGATAAATGTTTGTAGATATTTTAACCCAAATACTTTACTTACATTTCATGTTCAGACACTATCAGTGTGATTACACTATTATACGAATTCTTCAGTTACTTTGTTATAATGGTGCCCACTGCATTCTGCATAAAAACAAGCCTTAGATGGAAGCAGATCAAGAGAAACCCCTGGTGAAATCGTCTAGGACTGCAGAGGTGCTCTGCCCTGTAATTAAAAGAGTCCAGTAAGTCCATTGACTCTGCACAATATCCTATAATAAAAGCCCCAAATCGGCTCTAGCTAGAGAACCATTAGAAAGCATTGCTTGCTTATGAATATTTGATGCAAATCCTCCTTTTTGTCTTGGACGCAGCTTGAAGCGGGAATCGCATTGATCTGCTGTTATAATCACAGATTAAAATGAGCTCTCCCCAAACCATTCCCTGATTAAAGGCCTGTTTACATGCCATGCTCGCACACCGCTGCTGCTTTTGCATAGGCCTTGAACAGGCCCCCATAGGCTGAACTGTGCGGCTGAAACTAATGGGCCCCTCACTGGCTGCTGAGAGCAGGGTGTCTTTTAGATTTGTGTTTCGACTCGTTAGTTTCTAGATTTGGCCGGAGTCTACAAAATGTCCCTTATGAAATATTAAATTCAGCAAATCCACTAGGAATTGGGCTAAAAAGCGGGTTATATCACTTTGTCTTTGCAGTTCATTTCGTCGCAGTGGCTTGTGTGCTGTAACCACATGATCACCAAAAAATGGTCATTTGAACCTTAAAGTCTTTATGGGAAATAAAAAAAGATGGCAGTAGTATGTGTGGTTTTGTATGTGTGCTACTTAGTCTGTAAAAGAGCAAGAGAAACTGGGCTCCGACACAAGAGTTTCTTAACCTTCTTTTCAACAGCCATCAAGTATTAAGAATTAAAAATTAAGAATTTAGTTAAGAATTAAGTTTTAATTCATGATGTGTTTTGGACTACATTAGAAGGTTCTGCACTGTAGAGATTTTTTTCTCTGTTCTCTCAATCTCTGACCTCACTAGACTCCTTAAACAATGCCCATATTGAAATAATTTTTTTCTACTTTAGTGATACATTTGCCCATTATAGTAGTTAAGAATAGAACGTGCAAAATGATGGCATTTAATACATGGATGATGCACTTATTTAACCTTAAAACTAATTGTTGCAGCTTTAAATAGTCAGAGGGTGGGGCTTTAAGACTTCAGAGTTGATTGAAAACATAACCTTATAAAGTTCATACACTTAATGCATCCAATATTGCGTCATTTAGCAGACAACAATCTTTTTATTGTTCCAACAAGTGTTATTTTTTGACTATCAGTAATTTTGGAAGAACATGTAAACCAAGCCTGATCTTTTGAGGAAGCATAACCATCTTACTTTCTCAGTTTATTGGCTTTCGTCAGTTTAGTGGAATTGATACAAATTCATATGAGTTCAGGCATACGAAAATGTGCAATTTTTAAAAGGAGACTTGACATGACTTACCTAAACATGACATGAATTAGATTATTTTTTAAAAAGAGATATATGACAAACCAGATTAAATTAGAGCCCAACTCAAATCCAAATGCCATCCAGTCATAAAAAGAGTGAAAAATCCAGAAAAAAAGACTAATTTGGCCATTGCTCTATATCTTTCCTTTTTGTATTTACTTGTTTATTTTTTTTTTATAATAGCATGGATAAATCTGTATCAGAACTGTATTTGAGCACCAGAAGGGTTACTGGGATAGCCTTCTTAGGGCCTACTCACACTATGCCATCCGTACCGTGCTCAGGCCCGTTTTCCGGATCGTTTGAGAAGTGTGAGTGCGCTGGAAGAGGTGTGCCTGAGCGCGGTACACTTGGGCTTTGGCGCGGTACGCTTGGGTGTGAGTGCAAAACGCGCCAAAGCCCGAAACCGAAAGCGAGACGTGACTTTTAAGGGACTGTTTGATATGGATTTATTAATCATTCTTACTGTTCAGTGAACGCAAACTGCCGTAGTTTATTTAAGACGCAAACTCCTCACAGCACGCCAGCTGCGCGCCTTCAGCAGACCTACTCATTCCTGCAGCACGAGAGCTTAATGATTGTTTATGAGCGCCAAAAGTGGTGGATCTGTTCGGCGAAATATCTGACTGCGTGTCACCGCATCCCTAAGGACTGTTTGGCGAAATATTTGACGGCATATCAAACGACTGAAACGATATAACTAGAAAAATCTCCACTGTGCTACTGAGTGAAAGCGTATGGCAAGCCGTTTTAGCATTTAAACCTTGTTCTGACTATCCATAAATATATTTAGAGATATCTCTAATTATATTTTTACTAGTCATAATTATAATTCGACTAGTCAGAATGACAATTAAAGATATCTGCAATTACAATTGTACTAGTACGAAATCAGATTGGAGATATCTGCAAATATATTATGACTAGTCATATTCCTCCATTGACTTCCATTGAAAAAATATTTGCAGATATCTCTAACTGAGTTTTGACTCGTCAAAAATCCAATTCAAGATATCTACAACTGTAATTCGACTGTTAGTAAATTAATTAGAGATATCTTCAAATATATTTGTAAATATCTCTAAATATAATGAATTAAAGACATCTCCAAATGTATTATGACTAGTAATGACTAGTTAGACTTTAGTAGTACTAAAATGAAAGCTAGCTGACAAATTATACAGTAGTCAACGTTTGAAGTGGATAAACACCTTTATCAGAGTTGTCCTAAAACTAATGAACAGTGCCCATTTTTGTCTTAGGACAATTTTGACAAACATTTTTGATCCACTTCAAATGTTGACTACTGTATATTGTACATATAGTGGAAACAGAATATTTACAGGAGACTATCCAATTGAAGTGTAACAGTTTGGGCTGTTAGAAATATCTAGATTTTACCCCAGAAATAGTTTACTCAGCTTGAAGTTCTTCCTAAGCTATATTATTTAGAAAAGGTGAATATATGCAGCTTTTTATATATTGAAAATGAATAAGGAACATTTAAGGTCCAACAGTCCTCTAAATACCCACAGTATAGAGGAATTACCAACCTACGTCACACATGACGTCACACTTGTTCCCGGCTGCAAAGAGACCGGTTGAAATAGCAAACATGTCATGTTGTGCGGTAGGATGACAAATTTTAATGTTCAAAAATAGAAAACTTCACTTTTACCGTTCACCTCACTGCTTTTAATGCCAACCACAGGAAAGGAAAAAAGGAAGCTGAATAGAGTGGGGAACTAATTAAAAATTCTGGACTCTGCAGTTCTCATTTCATATCAGGTAAGTTCATGCTATGCTGAATCATACACAATACCCATTTTGATTGCAGCAATGATTTCAGCAAAAACAGTTAAATATGGTGAATTATAGAGGTGTAAACCTATACTGGTCTCACGGTACGGTTACGATTATCATGCCATTGATTCGGTTCAATTTGATATCTCGGTGCATCACGATGCATTGACGATGCTTTCCATACACAGTATTATATTTTGGGGGGTGGCTATAACAAGCTGTCTGAATAAACACACACACACACATAGACATACATACACAAACTTAGACAGCACCAAACAAACACACGCACGCACGCACGCACGCACGCACGCACGTGCCACTCCTGTTAAAATTACACCAGAGTTACTGACCACTCCCCTGCTTTATTCGGAAATTTATTCCCGCACCGCATTAAATCTGGTCGGGTCCTGCGACATTGCACAGGTACAGCCACGGGAATGTAGACCTATATCCAGAAGTATCGTTGTAACAGCCGAAAGGAAAAGAGAGGGGAGGAAAAGTCACACCAGTAGCCGAGAGGAAAAGTCACGCCAGCAGGTGAAATGGGCCACGGAGAGAGAGAAATAGAAATGGAGTTCACTTTCATTCCCTCAATCGCAGAGAAATAGTGGCTTCTGCTGCAAGTGTTAGTGAAAGACTTTCCAGAAAACACACACGCAGTGAAATTGTGCACAGTTTCTGCATTTTTAAGTAGTGCGCCTGAAGTGCTGTAAATACCCGCGCTCATGTCCCTCGCGACAGATCGCAAATGACATAAATGAGGTCAGTACATAATAACCAGTTATGATTATTACTGAACCGATACCGAATTGTCCGTGTCTGCATCGCGGTGCACTAAAGAAACAATTAAGTTTGACACCCCTAGTAAATTAAGCTGCAAACACTGAATGCTTCGAATGAAATGTAAAGATGTACGTTCACATACCGATAGGTGCCATTCGCTGTCAGAATGCAGCTTTGCTTGTTGATGATTAATTATCCAGACCTTGTACAGTTCCGTCTTTTTTGTATGTTTACAAACATGGTATTTCGTCTATAGCTTGAATAGTTTTTAAAAGGTTGTTCATTGAAAATTTTAACCTGAGCTGATTATCGATGATGATGCTTTTTACATCCTTTTTGTAGAACTTCGCCATTCAGGAGATCACCATACTTCTCTGCAACACAAATTGTTCCTATGCACATTTTTCTCCAGTGCAAATGTAATCCAGCAATTTGATACTAAAGCTAAAATGAGAGCGTTGTAGATTTATCTGGCTTCTTGTTTCACAGTGTCGCTGTCTCCAGAAAGATGGATGGCAGTAGGTTGAGGGGCCCTTAGCAGTGTTCAGCATGTCTGCCATCAGATTACAGGCTTCTGGGAGCCCGGTGCTCCCCGTGTTCACGTCAAGAAGGGGCTTGAAGCATAGCAATTATGGAGAAATCACATAACGTATGGTGCAACTCTTACCTTCACTTGTCATCCTGACCGCGTCTCATTTGCACAGCCTCTCGTCTCAAGAGGCAATGAAAAATTGCTATAATATAAAAGATTACATAATAAGCTATTTGCATCTCCCTGAGTGTGTTTGTGAGGCTCCCTTAAGCATAGCGTAGTGCAGCCGAGTTCTTGTTCTGCCGAGCTGCTTTATGTCTAGAGCAGAGACACAATGGGGCTGCGGGTCAAAAGATCAGCAATCAAATCAGTGTAGTGTTGGCTTGTGGAGAGTACTTGAGTGACAGCTGTCAGAGGGTGCATCCAGAATCACGCGTTATAAACTCTCTGCCGTCCTGGATGAGCTCTTGTGGTGACGCATGCGATAACGACCTCAAAATAAGGGCAAGTTGATGAGAGGGTTTGGGACAAGTGAATTAGCATAGCTTAGGATGCGTGTCTGTGGCAGCTCTTTGGAGATTCCTGCACGCTTGAGTTGCACGCTCACACACTGTCCTTCTAACCTTCACTTTGTGGCTATACGATCAGTGCACGTTTAACGCTTGCCTGGGTTTTAAGCCACGCTGAAAGTGCCCGAGAATTAAATCGCAGCTTTCGTTAGTGCTTGAGCATGTTCTGCCTTTGGGGACGGTCCAGCTTTGTAAGATCTGATTTCCTAGCTTGTCAACAGTGATTATGCACTGTTGTGTTTGAGGAAACACAGTTTTCCCCCATTCTGCTTTAAAGTGCTTGTGGGAGCAGATCTGTCTTTAAAGCATATGACTCTAAAGGAATAGGTCAAAACTTAATATTCTGATAAATGATTCTTGTGTTTAAAGGCACAGTTCATCCAAAAATGTACTCACTATTTGCTCACCCTCAAGTGGTTCCAAAAAAGTCACTTTTCTTCTGTTGAAAACAAATGAAGATACTTTGAAGAAAGCTGAAAACCTGTAACCATTGACTTCCTTAGTAACAAAAACAAATGCTATGTAAATGATTTCAGGTTTAGCTTTCTTCAAAATATGCTTTTTTTGTGTTTCACAGAGTACAGAAACTCTTGAAGGTTTGGATCTCCCTGTAGGTGAGTAAATAGTGAGTAGATTTATCCCATAAAAGCTATTCCTTTAATAAATAAATATCAAATTAAACATTTTGAAGAATAAGTCTAATAAAATCTGCCAAAGTTATGTTTGTTTCAAGCTTGTTTCTGGAGGCAACAATGTTGTAGGATGTTAATATTAGGTTAGATTTAGGTCATGACGTCACGTGACCAAAATTTAATGTCTAGCCAGCGTCTAAGGACAAAGTTATTTTGATGTCCACTAATGACATCAAATTACGTTGATATTTGGTTGATTTTAGGTTGTGTTGGAAAGTGATCAAAATCAACAACAAGCCAAAATCTTAAACCAATGTCACATTGATGTCAAATACTGACAGTTATTCATCAGGTATGACAACCAAAATCCAACATCTGATAGACGTCATAATGATAATGTCCACACAACATCAAGCTGTAACATTGTTGATTTGGTTAATTTTAGGTTGAAACAATATCGACCTGATGTTGGGTTCTCACGTCATCCTGATTTTCATTACCAAACAAAATGCATCAACCCCACAACGCTGGTGTGTGGCTTTGAGACTCCGCCTTCTTTTGTTCATTACTGTTATGTTTGTTGATGTCAGATGTAACATGAATGAAAGAGGAGCTTTTTTCTTGTTTGACACTGTAAAAACTTTTAAAGCAACAGATGACAGATATGTACCATAAGTATTTGAATCAGACTAGTATGTATGTATGCTAATTTAGTGCAATACAACAAATTGCTAACATAATGTGTCTCATTGTTGCATTTCTCATTCATTCATTCATACATTCATTCAATATATTGTATTCGGCTCAGTCCCTTTATTAACCTGGGGTGGCCACAGCAGAATGAACCGGCAACTTATCCAGCATTTGTTTTACGCAGCATATGTTTTAAACAGTTAAGTGTGTTTTTGTTTTCAGTCCTGTTCATTTTCTTTCTGGCATGTTATGGGGGGAACTAATACGTTTGTTTACAATGTTTTACTGTTTGCTAGTTTTATTTACAAAATCTTTGATTTTGCTGTCACATTTACTAACCTGATGTTAAAGCTATTTATGTGTTTAGTTGTTCATTAGTGTAGTCATTAGTAGAAAACAATAAGTATTTTGCTCGCCATGTGATGTTCTACACATTGTACATCACATTGAACATTAAAGCCATGTAAATAACTGCAATAAGAAAATGGATTATTTTTCAATGATGCAACTAAACAAAGGACAAACTAAATAATCAATTGATATGGTAACGGGATTTTTTTAGATTGATAGCAATTTGACTTGAATAAATTTGCTTCTGATTAGGTAGCTTCAATTGAAAAGAAGACAGGTTTCCTCTTCCCATACAGTTCTTAAATGTAATAAATCTAAATGAGATCAGATATTAACCCCACTGGCAGTGTTCCCAACTTGTTAACAGCACTGGAAGAAAGCATATCTTGATGATGTGGAGATCTGCTGCTTAATGATGAGTTATATTCAAAAGTCACAGTTTCAAGTCCCAAGCCCGTCAGGAATTGTAGTTGGAGGGAGTGAATAAACAACATTTCTTTCACCTTCAGTACCATAGCTGAGGTGATTTCCTTGAGCAAGGAACCAATCCCCCAACTGCTCCCGGTGCAGCCCGCTGCCTTGGTATGTGTTCACAGGTGTAAGTCACTTTGGATAAAAGCGTCTGCTAAAGGAGTAAATAATTAAATAAATAATAAGTAAAAGATGTCATTGTATCTGCTGTGAGGGAGTGAGAGCTGCATGAAGCAGACTTGACCTTGTGGACAACAGCAGCCTTGAGAAACATGGTGGGCTTGTTGAATAGACAATAATCAAGAGCTGAAGCAGCATTGCCAGATGTAGAATGCCATTTCTTTATGTTGACAAATGGCTGCCGTGTCTGGGCTTACTTTCTTTCTGGCTATTTGAAATTGGATGATGAAACTGTGGTATTAACTTCTTTAGAAAGATTCTGAAAATTGATATAAATAAGGTGAGCATATTGGAGCAAAATTATGGGATTGCTTGTTGTAAGACAGCAATGGTTTGGTTTCAAAAACAACCAAAGCAACATTGGTAGACTACAAGACCGCATGTGTGCATCACCAACTACTTCTCACATGTATAACACATCATTATTTTTCATTTGGTGGCACAATCTATATTATTTCTTGTCATTGCGCAATTTGAGCACCTCTTTGTTGCAGTCAGTCTATTATCGTCATTATGCTGCAGTGCACGTTCAAATTTCCTAATACAGAATTGATGCTGTTTAACATATTTTTAAATAAATTTTTATTGACTATATGAGATTTAAGCATATTAATCTTCAATTTATTTCTTTAACAACAACAAAAATATATATATTGGGCAATTTCTGAATAAAAATATAAAACAAAAGATCCTGAATTTATCACGTTAATAAAAGATTATGCACATGTTTTGTAGGTTGTAGTCACACCTATGTATGTAGCTTTCAGCATAGAATAAATGTATTAACAGAATTAATTTATCAATCCAATCAAATATCCTCAAAACCCTCCACAAAAACACTTAAAGAAAGGGTTATGTATGAGTTTGCTAAAGCAAAAAAAAAAAAAAAAAAAGAAGCTTGCAGTCAAATACGATAAGTATTTATTTTAGCAAAAGAAAATGCATTTTTAATATATGCAATTAAAAATATATATTTAAATATTAAATTGTAAAAATTATTTATATTTTGGATAGAACTCAGTGAAAAATATAAGAAATTATTTTTAAAGATTGACAATCCTGCAGAATTAGAGTGTAAACATGAATAGCAGCTGTTGTTTTTAATCCAACAGGCGCAAAACTACAAGGTGAATGCTGTGAGTTTGTGTCAGGATAATGATGCATAGGGGGAAAACAGATATTTACTTACCTAGTGAAAAACATGTAGCAGTAATGGGTACTTTTTACTTAAGTACATTTTTGAGGCCATACTTCTTTACATTTACTTAAGTACAAAAGTGTAATCAGTACATCAACTTCTACCAGAATTGTTTTAAACATGGGTATGTGTATTTCTACTTGAGTAAAGGATTTGTGTATTTTTGCCATCTCTGGATATTACGCAGCCATGGCACGACAGCAGGTTCCTTGGTTATTATACTGAAGCGGGAGTATAATTCCTACCAATATCGGCATAGAAAATAGCAACTTTAAGTATATTATGTAACTACAGCAAATTCAAGCGTTAAAAAAGGACATTTATAACTTTTTTTTATTTATTTTTGGAGCAAGATGCTATTGCTAAGAAGCTAAAATTCTAGTTGTAAAGTGTATATATATAAAAAAAAAGTAAAAAAAAAAAAAAGTGAAGTGTTCTTTTAAGGCCCTGATTACAACTGTGATTAGTGTCACCCTATTGTCCATCTTAATAATAGATGTAAACAGGGGCTAAGACTGATTTGAGCACAGGTCGAGGTACAAATCAATGGAGAGAGAAAGAGAAAGAGAGTCCAGGGCCTTTCGTGCTCTCTGACTCTCTGTTGAATACTGATTGTGTCTGTCTGCACGCCTCCGCCACTGAGCCATAGAATTGCTCTCCTCTCATTCTTTAGCACTTCTCTCGCTGATGGACAGCCGATTCATAAGACGTTCCCACTGAAGAGTAACATTTCTCATTTTGCATCTGATTCCTCCCTAACAAGGCGATTGCGCTGTTGCATTCGAATGCGGAGATAATGAAAAATGTTATGAATATTTCAACGGCGTGACAAAAGAGAAGTTTGTTCGATGGCTCTGTCCTCTGATCAATTCCCACTGGACCAAACAGGCTTAATATGAGAGAACAAGCGATCCGACTTATCTGTGATGGGAATGTATAATGTTAGGTTTTTTAATAACTGCGGAGTGGCCTCGGGGCCTGTCTGCAAAATGGCTGGTGCACTTTGGTATTTGTGCATTTCATTTCTGTTGAATCATTAATGTTTCTCTAGGCTAACAGCTCCTCTGGCAGCAGCAGTGGGATCGAAGACAGGCTGAACTAAATGCCTGCATTGAGCGGTACTCCATCAAAGGCATCAAGCCTTTTATTTATTGCATAAATGCATGCGTTCTGTTCCTACGATGCTTTACTTATGCTATATACCTGATTGGTGCATTTTAAGTGAAGACAGACAAAAAATTCCTGTTGGTAAACTTTGACCTACCGCTTGTAGGATCGAAAATACATGTAATACTCAAGGTTGAGTATTGTGAATATGCACTTTAATGGATGTGCATAATTTCTGCCATGGCCAACAAGATCTGTGCTTACTATGATCAAAAATAGTGTTTATACAGAGACGTTTGCTTTCATCGAGTTAATTATAAATGGATAATTGGATCAGTGTGCTTGGCAGAGACTGTCAAGGATACCGAGAAAGCATCTTAATAGCAGTCTTTCTCTTACTGTCGAGTTACGCTTTTAAAAAGGCAAGGTGTTGGTCTGGAGGTTAACATAATTAAGGTCCAATTCTCTCTTTCACGCCTTACAATGATGGTAATTAATCTTGCACATCTTCAGACTGAATTGCCAAAGCGGTGTGTAAGAATGCTGAATTTCTTTGCTTTTTCAGGGCGCTTTCAGACTCCTCAACTCTTGTAGCATATCGATCGTTATCGTTGTCCCAAAAATGAAAAATTGCTGTAATTTTTCTCTCTCAAGCCATTCAAGGTGACCTTTTTTTAGTTTATTGTATTTATTTATGTTTTATATTTACATTTACTTTAAACCTTTAATGTAATGTTCAAAATAAGTTACTTTTTTAATTAACAACAAAACTTTAATATAATTCAGGTGCATTTTATGCCACCTTTTTATGAAGTCTCGGTTCAGGCATTGTTTTGGCATCAGAACAATTAAAGAGGATCGATTTGGCAGCTGTATCTTAAAAAAAATGTTGAAGGTAATGAGTTAATTACCTAAATAATCTCATTACTTCAACTTAAATGGAGTAAGTTCACAGTACTCAAATAGATTAGTTTTTTTTATTCAAATGGTTTGTATCAATTGATATGCTCAAATGGTTTGACTTGCCTTAACTTATTGGGTTTTACAGTACTCAGTTGGTTTAAGTTCTCTTCATTTATTGGGTTTTACTTTGCTTAAATTGCTTTGTTTACTCAAATGACTTAAGTTCACAGGACTCATTAGGATTGGTTTTTGAACTTAAATGGTTTTGTTGGAATTTCCTTAAATGGTTTGTGTTACCTTGACTTTGTGGGTTTTACAATGTTCACTTCGTCAATTGGTGAAGTTTGTTCCTCGCCATTGTTGCTTGGTTTGGGACTTGTGGAGCTGCGCGTCGATGGATTTGCTGTTTAGTGTTGGACTTTCAGCTGTAAAATTTAAAACCACATGGAACTGAACTAAACTGAACTTAAACTCTGAAATATGTACTTATACTGTTTAATGTACTAGAACTTCCATGTTAAGCTGCTTTGACACAATCTACATTGTAAAATCATGACAGAAATAAAGATGAATTGAAATGGTAAGCAGCTTTAAAGGGATACTGCAATTAAAAATGAAATTATGTCGTTACAAACCAGTGTTTTATGGAACTATTATAATAGACATATGTTTTGGACCCCTCTGACTTTCATTGTATGAAAGTTTTTTTTAAATACGTCCCTCACGCTTGATATTTCAAGAAGTGGACCCTGCATGTAATCGGTGTGAGCTAGAACCGACATCACTGGCTCATATGTTTTGGAGCTGCCCAAAATGACTCACTGGGAAAATATTTGGTAACACTTTGTGAAGTTTCACTTACTAATTTCAAGAGGAGCATGTGATATGATCAACTACAGCTGATCTTTATCTCAAATCATTAGCTAGCCTATTAGATCATTCTGAACTACTATAAATATCCTGCCTAAACTTCATTCCCTACCTGATCTTGTATTCCTCCTAATGCTCATTCACCAGGTGGGAACCTTGGGCTCATCTATCTCCGAGCTCAGGGTTCTCTCCCTGTACAGCATGCCAAACCTGCTGTTATAGTCGAGCCGTATCTAAGTATGAACTCTTGAAATTTTGATGGTTCATGTGAGTATTAGTAGACTGTCTGTTTAATATCTGTTGATACTGCTGATTGAACAAACATTTTACTGATTATAAGAAACTTTGCAAGTACGTCACTTACATTAACCCCAACCTAACAGGCTACTTATAATCTAATGAGAATTAGTTGCATTATAACTTAAATTCAACAAACAAACCACCAAATAAAGTGTGACCAAATATTTTTCTACCATTCTCCAAAATAGGTAAAAACCAATTGATAGATCCAGATCCTTGTATTACAGTTCTGGGCATCACTGATTTCGAGAACAAAATATAGTTCAGTTTATCTGTCTGCTAGCATAATATTATTAAACTGGAAACAGAAAGCTGCTCCTACATATAGATATTTAATAAGGGATGTAATGAAACATTTGGAGCTGGAGAAATTCAGATAATTCCCTAAAAAAGAAATCTGAGTTCTAAAAAAAAAGAAATTCTAAAAAATCTGCCAACATTTAATGGATTATTTTAAAAACATAACTTCTGCAAGAAAGAGTTCAATTGAAGAGGATTAGACTAGTTTAGATTAGAACTGAAGCTTAGTGTTTTTTTTTCATTCATTTTTTTTGTATCTATTTTATTATTATTTGTTTTCTTTTTGTACATTTATATTTATTTATTTTTTTTTAAATTAATCTATTATCACTATACTTCTGTATGTAATGTTTGTATATTGCATGTTGTATATTGTCAATTGTTGCACTGAAAAAAAAAACAACTGGTAGCCTTAAATTTTTAAGCTGAATCAAATTCAATCTATTAGTTCATTGAACTTGCGTTAAACTGACTTAAAACAGTTTGGTAACTTTTAAAATTAAGTTAGAACATGATTAACTTAGTTTAATAAGTTACAATGACCTAAAAACATATGCGGTCAAGACTAATTGGTCATATAATTTTTACAGTGTGTGTAAATGTTTGTTGGGCCAAATTTGTAAGTTATTGTGTTTAAATGTCTAATAAAATATTAAAGAAAATAATAAATATATAAATAAATACATCCTTCGTGTAGGTTTGGAACAAAATGAGCAAATTATGAGCGATTTTGTATTTTTGGATGAACTATGCCTTTAAAGGATGTAAATCAAGGACCGTTTGTTGGAAAATGCTGTTGAATTCGTGATTATGCATTGTTGGCTGTCGGGCACTGCGGGGAAGGCAGTTTATGTGCAAACTATAGAACATTTGAATGTAAACGGCGGTGTACTTTACCCTTCTAAAGCCCTGATTTACATTGCATCCTAAGCAGCCTTTGTGAGCCCAGTGAGGTGTGAAGAGATGTAATGAAACAGAGCTTCTGTTTATGAGGGGAACATTCATATTCATTAGCAGTCAGTCATTAGCATACGATGCCTGTGACGAAGCCTGATGCATGTTTTATGAGCACGGTTAATGGTACATTGACAGCGCAATAAAAACCAGGGAAAGTGCGTGTGTGAGAGAGAGCCGCTTCCCTAGGAAAGCCACAGGGCGCTGGGCGGGTTATTGATTCTCCCCTGTGTCCTATTGATCTCTGATGTTTTCATCTCACAAAGGCCCTGCTAAGCTGTCGTGTATCTGAGAGACACACTGACAGCGCAGCCCATTGACTCAGGCTATCAATAGCCGCGGAGCTGGATATCATTAAATCCTCATCATTGTGTTTTTATCCTCCACACACCACTGACTGCCTCTGGTGACCTCCAAATGAAGCTGCATGTTGGACTGGTCGACAGCGCCTGGCACTGAGGGCAGTCCGGTGGCACCTCTATTAAAGCAGACTCTTTTAATATGCTAATCATGACAGTATGGTTTGGCAATCAGTTTTCACATGAAAATAAATTAGAATTGTATTCACCCTAAGTGAACTGGTAAATAAAACTGGCTGTAATACTAATACACAATTGAAGCTCACCCGCAGAGATTTATTTATTTTTTGATGGTCCAGTTGAAATAATCACTCTCATTCCTTAAGCTTATTCCCTTCTTTATCAGTAGTTAGCACAGCGGAATGAGCCACCAATTAATTTAGCACATGTTTTAATGGTAGATGCCACAACCGAGCTTTAAAAGTGCATTAACTCATGAAACTCCCAGTGCTGGGAAACACCACACACTCTTATTTACACACATCCTCACTCACTAAAGACAATTTCAATAATTCATTAATTTTCTT
>NC_141038.1:21700000-21725000 GCF_052040795.2 Danio rerio
GCTCGGTCCTTTCAGCTTATTGATCATGTGATGAAGAGTCTTCTAGTGGAAGAGGAAGAGTCATTGTGCCTCCGCAGATCTAATGGTTTTCATTTTGCCGCTGTGGATCTATGGTGGAGGTTATTGATGGATGTTCTCAGCTCCTCAGTCACTCCATCCATTTAGATTCTTTCCATGGGCGTTTGTTGGTTTGTTGTGTTAAATTGCCACCCAACCCCTCCTTAAAAAAATCTGTGCAAGCTTATGAATCTATATTCAAGTGTAGTACACTTCTTTATTGGGTTGCATGGTTTACCAGTACTATGGTAGTACAGCGATACTTTGGCTTCAAAATACTGGCGATGCCACTGTAGTTTTTTAACTGTAGTATCGTTATTAACGGCCTATATACAATAGATAATATTGCATGTGAAAAACTCACTAAAATGCTCATATGTTTGTGCAAACCATTTTATTTTAGTAGTCTGTGGAGCCCTTTAAGGTTGCAAGTTTTCTGATGTTCTCTGATGTTTCGAACGCACATCTGAATCAGTTCTTTTCTGTTCCTCTCAATATGATTCTGCGACAATCTCTTAAAAAGAACAACTCACAAAGTGAAATTTTGAATTACTTTGGATTGTTGAACTATTAAGACTGAAAAAAACAATAGATAAAAAAACCCAACATAGCAACATGAAACATTGAAACAATTTTTGAGTACCTCATGTATCCTAATTGTGTTGGAAAAATGCTATTTTTGTAAAAAAAAAAAATAATAATAAATTTGGGATAATTTATATCTTTATTTTAGTATATTTTTGTTGGCCAGTCATCTACAAAGTAAAAAGAATGAATAGATTTTAGGTGAAGTGACTTCCAAATAATACTTTTTTTTTTAATAATAAGGGAATTTGAATTGAATTAAAGACCTATTATAACATGTAAAATGAAGTATTTCTGACCATTTTTTAAATAATTTGAGTTATGAATTACAGTATTGCAATATACAATATAAAACAGTATTGTGATACTTAAGCTGGTACAGTAGCGTAAGAGGAATTAATGGTATCGCGACAACCCTAGTTTTTATTTAATTAGAATGTGTAAAGATACATTAGAGCACAGGTGTCAAACTCGGTTCCAAAAGGGCTCTGCACAGTTTAGTTTTAACCCTAATTAAACACACCTGATCAAACTAATTGAGTCCTTCAGGCTTATTTGAAACCTACAGGTAAGTGTGTTGGAGCAGGGTTGAAACTAAACTGTGCAGGGCTTCGGCCCTCCAGGAATTGAGTTTGACACCCCTGCATTAGACCATTTGATGACATATTTAAAGACTGTAAGAAAAGTTAATATGATCACTTATTTTGGTTTGTTCTTTCTTAAAAATAGAAGAATGTTATTTAATAAAGGAACTTTTATTAATTTTATATTAAATAAATAGAAACATAAATGTATGTTGCACTGAATAATGATTCATTATTTAATAAATTTGTTATATTTTCATATCACAAAATGTATTTAAAACATTAAAATACACACTTAACTTGCAAGAAAGAAATATGAATTTAAATATTAAATTGGAGACAGACTCCAAATTGGGACATTTCATCTTTTACTCATACTGTATATCCTATGTTTGTTCCAAGCGGTAACCTCTCGCTCCCCCTCGTGAAGCTAATATGGAAGTAACTGAAACTGCAATTCATTGAAATTCCTCTAGTCCTGGCTCCATACAAGAGCACATCTCTATTGAGCCCACTGTTAAAATGGCCAACTTTAAAGCAGAAAAATGTTTTTACATCCTGGTACAAAGAATGATTTTGGTTCATATATTAACCTTCATGACAACTGTGAGGGGGGTAAATTTTTTCATAACTCATCCATTTCGTTTATATGAAGTTATATTAAGTTTGAATAATTAAGGGCATGGCCACTGGAATGACAGCTAGGTCTCACTGGTCGCTGTCACTTCACCTTAGCTGATTCCTGCTAAATAGCAGCTGAACTTGGCATATACATTGTATGTTTGATTTGTTTTATGTGGCTTTACACAGTCAATTGCCTTTTGGAATTATTTGCTACAATTATCAGATAATATGGCATACTGTGTGCACTTAAATGTGCTCGTTAGCCATTTAAGTTGCCTCTATTTCCCAGGTGAGAGAAATTATATACTTATATACCATATCTTAAAATGTATTTGTTTTATTTAAGATAATTTATTATTCATATTTTTCTTTAGACCTGTAATGCACTCCAGAATCTGAAAGATTGATTAGCTGTAGGCCATAGAACAGTCATCTGAAATGTTGTCATACAGTGTTATGCCTGGATTTCATAAATAGTCTTGCATTCACTAACACAGACTAAGTATTTGGAAGTAATTCCTCCTGTCGAAAAACATCATAACTCACAATGCTTACACGCTCAGTGTATTACAACAGTGTTTTAAAAAGTCTAAGCACTTTATTGATAGAGTGTACAACCAAGCACATGAGGTCAGAACAAAATTGAGTCGCAGGTAATGAAGTATTAAGCATTACTCCCAAAGAAAAGCCTATCTAAGCAAAATGCTAGCAGGCGCTTATAGTTCTGCTCACTCTCTGCCTCTTAGCCCTTGTTCATTCTTGATATCAGGGCCAGAGTGGGACTCTTTTTCAGCCCTGGAGTTTCAAGCCTTAGACCGGCCCACCTCAGTTCACCGCTGACTATATTAAAATAAGGTCATTTCCAATTCAGTTTCTAATTACACTATCACGTCTTTTTATTTTTATTTTTTTGAGAAAACAGCTATTTTAGAACTTTAAATGTTCAACAACCGTTACAGTATTATATGTCTTAACAATAAAAATTAAAAAGAAATATATATTACTCAGACGAGGAATGAAGCCGGGTTGGCGGCATCAAAACCTAACGTGCTAACCACTGTACCACAACAGCTGTATATAGAATGGTGGCTTATCTAGTTATATCATCATTAACCTGCAGGCTGCATCAAAATAGATAAAAATAGCAAAGCTGCGGTAAAATAATGAATAAGAAGGCTGTGGTCAAGTAAATAAATAAATTATTTTTAAAAAGTGTGACTGCTGAAACCAACAGATTCTGGAGCTAGGGACACCGGCCCTCGCGGCCAAAAAACGGACCGGCCCACCAGGAATTCTCCCGGTCCTCCTGATTAGCCAATCCGGGCCTGTTTGATATTACTGTATGTAAGAAAGCCCAATCACAGCACCACAGCAGACCAATGTCATGGCTAAATTCAAATTGACGGAAGGTTCTTTCTGGTGTTCTTGGCTAAGGAAAATCCCACTGTGATGTAAAGGAAAACCTGTGGCCACATCCACAAGAGCAGGCTGATGGTAACACAGATCCCAAAATAGAAATCTGATATATGGAAATATATGCAAATTACATATGTGACATACTAGTTCATATGGATTTCACATATTTAAAATGTCATACATGTCACAAAATTGTATGATATGGTTGAAAAATGTAAAGAGTGATTTTTGCACTATTTTGACAAATTATTCACTATTATGACATTTTATATACAGTATATGAAATCCGATCGTAATTTGCGTATGTTGCCATATATCATGCCATATATGAGCTTTTGATAACGGCAACACTTAACCTTACTATTCTGTTTGCTCGTTTGTTTGTTTTTTACAGTAATACTACACTATGATTGAATAAATAAAACTTTAGTTGAGTGATTCCACTGTCTGCACTGTTCCCTCTACACTTCTGTATATCATAATGAATTCTGTATTAATAATTTTAAAAAACAATGTTGAATGATTGTGTTAATGAATGTTTATTGAAATGATGTGTATCTTGTGTGCTGGTGATTTAAAGTAACATTCCCATTGTATTTGTATAAAGGATTATGTGAACCAGTGATCCTGCAAATTTAAGACTTCTTTAAGAAAATAAACAAAACATGTAGAGTTTTGAACACTGGAAAGCCTGTGTTAAAGTAGTGACTGTTTAGAGTTTTGTGTGTAGAGTTTTGAAAATTGAGAACAGGGTTCTGAAATTCAAGGGAGGCAAAACAATTGTAAAAAACTGTAATACAACTTTAGTAATGATTATTGATGGTGACGATATGTTGATGGAGGTACAAAAAGACGCTACATTTTTGTGCCTTTTTTTGTATGGATTACATTATTAAAATTGATTATTTTCCATTTACATTTAATATTGACAATTTACTACATAGACCACGTAAATGACATTTGTAATCAATTCATATTAGGGAAAAAAATCACCTCTCAATAAAAAAATTTGACCATGGATGATATAAATAATCATGCAAGATTTTAAACATCTTATGTACTGTATAGTTGTAAAAGACATATCTGCTGATAAAGATACATCCAATGACCTTTACTTATTATTTATTGTGTGTGTTTTGTTTGGCCAGTCATTCCCCATTTGATCTAAACTATATGCTTAAAGACCATTTAAACTCGAGACGGGATTGGTTAAAATTGATCGAAACGTAATTCATATAGTTGTCTATATTAAATCCTAGAGTGTAGAATTTATGTAAACTCTACAAATAAGCAATTAAGATTATTACTAATTGTTACATTATGAAGTTTATAAACAGTAGTAAAGTAATCTACTCTGCACTGATTATAATGTAATCCCAAGCCTTAAAAGTAGGGATGTCCCAATCATTTTTTTTTGCCCCTAAGTTCGAGTCATTTGATTTTGAGTATCTACCGATACCAAAACCCGATCCGATACTTCTACAATACATAAAAAAGAATAAAGAAGAGTGAGGAAACAGATCCAGGATGTTCCTCATTTTTTATTCACTTTTTTTTTGTACATTTAACAACTCTGTTTATTTGTTGTGTCATATGTAACCTCTTCCTTTTTACCTCTTGCAATCCCCAGTTTACATTTCTCACTGTTTGTAATGGCAATGTTGTCGTCATTAACTTTATAATACCTCCAGACCGCAGACATACTCACGCTTTCCGCTTCCAGCTCCTTGCGTGTATATATATATATATATATATATATATATATATATATATATATATATATATATATATATATATATAATGGGTGGAGCCGAACCCGAATACGGTATTCGGAAAGGCACGAATAGCGTGTTTTTACGAATACTTATTTCGAACAAATACTTTACTTAAATACTTAAATACTTTCAAAATTATTTGTATTCGGGAACAAGAAAAACATTATATCAAACAGCTGCGTTTCCTTATGAGACCGCAGTGCATGCCCGCGTGAGTGAGTGAGAGATTGAGTGAGACGGAGGGCGGGGCGGAGATAAAAGGTGTCTGGCACAGGCTTCTCCTAACAGCAACAGAAAAGGCTCAGCTGAGCGAAAAAATACTTTACTGCATCGCTATTTTTGTTAAAAAGATTTTTGTACCTTACCTGTGTTCCAGTAGCAGTTTATAAACTTGCAGCGGAGTTGAAGCGGAGTTTGATCGGGATATTCCATTACGCTGCATTATTGACGTCTGCAATGGGGTGCTCTGTTTACGCAACGTTAGCTCTGTTAGCGCGGTAATTTAGACAATAAACTCTTGACAGAGTAACGTTCGTTTATAAAGGTTAAAACGATGCTTGTGCAGTTGTGTCGAATAGTATGCACTTATGGGAGTTATATGGTACGTCTAAATTACTGTCTTTTGCAGACAGCAATGTATTTGCTATAGGCTAGTTAACCTTAGCATAGCTTCCCGTCGTTTATTAACTTGAAACTCCTCAAATACAGTTGGGCACCGAAATAGAAAAGATTGAGACGTCTGCTGAGCCATTTCTTGGTCTTATCACATGCACTTAAAGCATCCTCTCCTGATACTGTCTGCCAACCCCCCACAAGCATCAATCCCCTCATCAGCACAGCCATGTTCTGCTAAATTTTCCACAAGCACCAAACCATCAACACAGCCACATTCTGCCCCGGCAAGTCAGTTTACTTTTACTTTTGTTCTGCCAGACCACCCAGTCAGAGGTTTATTTAGTTTTATTTATAGTTAATTTTATTTTTTGATATTCTGTGCATTAGAAAGAAGTTCTTTCAAAAAAAGAACAGTTCTTTAAAGTATTATTTGTTTTTATTCTGTCTATTCAGTGTCCTTCAACAAGAACGGTGGTGGTGGAGTTCATAATATTCACAATGGTATTTTAGTTATTGGTTTAACCATGGATAAGGTAATGGCTTATATGTTTTCAATGACGTTTCTTGTTACATGTTCAAAAACATCAACCAATATTGCATATCCATAATTATTATAATGGGTATAAATAAACAATACTTACACTATAACGTAAATTAGAAGTGTAATAGAAAAAATATATATTTTTACGCCATTTTGAATTTTACTCGAATACAAATACAAATACTTTTCCCCCTCAACAAATACAAATACAAAACAAATACAAATACCGGCTGCTCCGCACATCCCTATATATATATATATATATATTGAAGTCAGAAATATTAGCCCCTTCTTGATTATTATTATTTTTTAAAAATATTTTCCAAATGATGTTTAACAGAGCAAGGAAATTTTCACAGTATGTCTGATAATATTTTTTCCTTTGGAGAAAGTCTTATTTGTTTTATTTCGGCTAGAATTTTTTCAGTTTTGAATTTTTAAAAACAATTTCAAGGTCAAAGTTATTAGCCCCTTTAAGCTGTTTTATTTTGATAGTCTACAGAACAAACCATTATAAAATAACTTCCCTAATTACCCTAACCTGCCTAGTTAACCTAATTAACACAGTTAAGCCTTTAATTGTCACTTTAAGCTGTATGAAAGTTTCTTGATAAATATCTAGTAAAATATTATTCACTGCCATCGTGGCAAAGATAAAATAAATCAGTTATTAGAAATTAGTTATTAAAACTATTATGTTTAGAAATGTGTTTAGAAAAAAAATCTTCTTACCATTATACAGAAATTAGGTAAAAATAAACAGGGGGGGCTAATAATTCATGGGGTTTAATAATTCTGACTTCAACTGTGTGTGTGTGTCTGTGTGTGTGTATTCTAGTTCTAATCGGGAGGTAATGTCCGATTCCAATTTAGTCTAAAACTGCATGATCGGGATTTGGACATCCCTACTTAAAATGCCACAAAACAATGTCATATGCAGCATAACATTGTTGATTTAAATTGTGTTACTCTATTGTTATGGATACTGGCCGCTTATTGTTGAGCTCTGAACATTCAAACATGATATGTAGTGAAAAACATGTGTGAAATCTATTGATTTGTTTACAGAAGCCACTAAGGTCATGTTGCATTTCCCAAAATAGGCAATTATCTAAAAGGATCTGACATCTAATCAAATTCCATGTCAAATCATGTGGGCAGGAGTTTCAAAACAAATAGTTTCCCATAATACGCCATTGTTTTTTTAATAAGAAAGTACTGAACTTTCTGAACTGCTGGTAAACTCCAGCCGAGTTTATAATTAGATATTTCTACGTAGGTTTCATAAAGGTCAGTCCTTTGGAGGTTTTCACTATTTAATCAGGCATGTTCAAACAGTGTATACAGTGGAACTGCCGAGCAATTTAAAACCGAAGATGCACTTTAGCGGCCTTGCTGAGTCTGTGGAAATGATTTGTCTTGTTTAATAGAGTTAATGATGTTTTAGCATGCGTATTCAAAGAGGATGTCATGTGTGGCACAGCCGAGCTTACCCTGCCGCTTGCTTTACAAGGGCCGGATGGAAAAATGAGTCAAAGAGGCCTGCGCATGTATCAGGTTGTGTTGTGGTGTGTCAAAGTCATGAGTTTAGCAGAACTAACGAGGTTAAAAGAACAAGTTCCCTTTCTTGAGGGCAGAGTGTGGGAGGAAGTTAAATCTCCAGAGCGCGAGTTTGCAGCCTTGCACTATAACTCAGAACAGGAGGTGGAAAAAGCGCTAGCTCGCACAAGTACACAAGCTTGTGTTGTCGCTGAATGAGTTGCGACCGCAAGACTGTTTTAAACCCCCCCTTTTTTCCCCTTCTATCGCAATGCGCCGCTGTTATCTCTGAGTGACAGTTGTGGCTTGAACGGTGGCGATATATCCTGACTGGGAAAGTGAGACACCATATCTTGAGAGAGAAAAAAACAAGCCCACAGACCATAAACCACATGCGAGCAGCCTCTGTACTGCAACTTCAAACGCTAACAAGTTGGAATAACATTTTGCTTGGGGAGGCTTCTGCTGGCGGTGGTGGCAAGCTGATTTGAAAGAAGCCAGATTTATTACATGGCTTGTAGACCTCAGATGCAAGCAAAACCGCATCGCATAAATACGGGGGGTTAGGGGAGGGCTGGCGCAGTTCCTGATTGCTCGACGCAGACCCTCAGTTTTTCACTCTGCATCTTTTCTGTTTGCTCTATATTAGGGCCGGTCCTCCTGGGAGATGCATGGTGGATGCTTTTATTTCCGAGACATAAAGGCACGCATTGGATGGGAGGAAGAGTTCCAAGCGTGTCTGACTCTCTCTGAATATGCTGACAGGGAGGTAAATTATGCCGAAGGGGGGACTGGATGTGTCAACTCTCTGTGGCTGGGGCGCAGCTAGTTCTCTGACAGCATGGGGCAGAGTGCTAGGCTCCACACTAAATTCCACTTACGCTAACTGGCAGGGCTGTCTGTTGTCATGGCAACAGCCAAAAATTTTCACAACTGACCTCCCAGCGTTTCTTGCCAGAGTGTACCGTTTACCACGCTTCACAGATTTCTATCTCTTTATCTCCTTTTATCTATGACTGTCTGTTCCTTAAGCTCACTCTCATTTCTCTCTCTCTCTCCACACCTTTTCCACTCTCTGATGTGATAACAGGAAGTCAGAGCCAATGGGATCCAAACGTGCGCACACACACACACACATGCATTGCAATCGTGCCATTGCACGTAAGAGCTTGCACCCACATAAAAACCAAAGCAGCAAAACAGACAGCCGGGCCTAATGCGATAACTACTCACACATGTCTGAACAAAGTTGCGGCTTCGCTGGTGGGACATCGACTCATGTGCCATCTGAGATGCCTGCGACACAGTATGAAGCGAGTGTGAAAAATGTAAGCGAGAACACGCTCGTTTTTACCACACCACAGTAAAGGAAGTGGCACGGAAAGTATGGTTGAGGGCTTTCGGTTTAGACGTAGATGCTGTTTGTTTTGTTACAGAACAAGGTCAGGATCTGAGTGCGCTTTCAGTTCCCCTGTAATCTATTTATGTTTTTTCCATCGCACAACAAAGAGCCAAATCACACCACTAAGAAGAGGACAGCTTTACCTTCACCTCACGATTTGAAAGTAAGGTTAGGCTTTCGAGAACACTTGAGTTATTATTTGGAGATGCATCTTTTCAGGGGATTGTGTATGTTGCTGTGCGCACGACATGACATTCTTGAGCTTTCGCCAAGTATCTTCGTAGTAGTATATTTAAACTTGAGATCTGGTATGCCACTGTAGGTCAGATACATTATAGAAGCCCAAACATATCTATTTAGATGCATTTCGAAGGATGAAAAAGTAGGTAGTGGCTGGAAAAAGGCAGCGGAGGCAGCTCAGACCACCCACCTTGTGACGGAAGTATAAATCGGGCAGAGTGTGGTCTGGGTGAAATGAAGCCTCTAACCAGATAAGTCTGTGCTTTCATGAACCACATAAGAGGAACCTACATCTGCAGAGCATTTCCGCCTTCATACAACTCAACAAAACTTTTCATTTAGACATCACAGAGTTTAATGATTTAATTTTGATATGAAAAAATGGGCCCATTTATTTGTAATTCCCTAATGAACATGGCTGTTGAATCAGGGTGCAAAAAAAAGTCAGATAAGGCTGTTTTATTATCATTTTTATCTTACTTTTTAAATATAAAATAAAAATAAAATTTACAAATGGTAAATAATGGTTTTATTGTAAGGTTTGGTAAATTTAAAGCTAAATGGTTTGGTAAATTGTAAAAATTCTTTCTAGACAAATAATCAACTTTACAAATGTTAATTGTTTATTAAAAAGATAAGTAAGTAAATTACAAAATCTAAAATAATTTTAAGAGTGTGCAAAATGTTAGCTCTTATCAGTGTATGATTTGGTTTTATCAAAGTTTATATATTTGTTTGTGTAAGAAGATAGCAAGTAGAAACTAAAAAGGCATGTTAATAAAGAGGGGGAATGCATGTATGATTTTTCTTTGTTATTATCGTCATAATTATTGTTTTACATAAGCAAAGATGGCAACGCAGTGGGGCAGTAGGTAGTGCTGTCACCTCACAGCAAGAAAGTCGCTGGTTCGAACCTCGGCTCAGCTCCGCTCAGTTGGATTCTGTGTGGAGTTTACATGTTCTCCCTGCGTTCACCTGGGTTTCCTCCGGGTTCTCCGGTTTCCCCTACAGTCCAAAGACATGCACCACAGGTGAATTGGGTAGGCTAAATTGTCCGTAGTGTATGAGATTGAATGAGTGTGTGTGGATGTTTCCCAGAGATGGGTTGCAGCTGGAATTCTGACTTCAATTGTATAGCATAAAGTCTTTTTCCAAATCTATTCAAGAACAGAAAAAATGAGCACCCACATAGCTACCATAAACTCTGTAACATGAAAGCGTAAAGGCTGATTTATACTTTTGCGTCAAGCACACGTATGGTCCGGAGTAGCATCTCAAACTATGTAACTACACGTTGCAACAATGCATAGCGCAAGCCCTGTGATTGTAGCCGATGAGTATGGGTGGTGTCCGATGACGGAGCTCTAGATGGAAACTTTTGTTTTGTTTTCACCTTATGATTAAAGTTGTTGCACGTCTCTGAATGAACGAGTTTTAGCTACTTGTAGCATTCAGAAAAAACAAAACACCCGAGAAGAAACTTGATACAGAGGAACATAACATAGCCTACTGCCAGCTTGTATAAATGCACAACTACGCGTTAGACAGGCACCATGGGTCACGCCGATCACTCGACACAGAAGTATAAACCAGCTTTAACATGATGCACCTACTGCCTCACATGTTGCTGTTCTGATAATAAACAAAATGCAAATCTGGGACATGCTCTGGTCCTTTTGACCTTGGATGTTAAATGTTATTACACATGCAAGTTTCATAACATATGTAAAGCCACACAAACAACCTTCAAATAAGCAGTGATATTCATATGATGGACACAAATGACGAAGGTTTGCGCAAAAAGATTGTACAGAAATGCATTGTACTGTTTTTTTTAAATGTTAAAGGCCGTTCGCTATATAAAACTGCCTTTATTTACATATTCTACACATAGACATTTTAAAGAATATGGGTTGCAGGGTCTAACTGACTTCCATATTATGGAAATAATAATTAAAAAATGTAACTTGGTTACGCACATTCATCTCAATCTTGTTTGTGTATGTCTTTTCAGCAAAAGAAAGAAATCGAGGTTGCATAAATGACTCAAGTTGGATTTTTGGGTGAACTGTGCCTTTAATACTGGAGAAAACTTTTAAAAGGATTGTTTCCATTGTACTCCTCTTTCTTGCTTTGTGAGGACAAACACTAGCTGCTAGGTTTTTCTAAAACTCTCTTGTCATGGCCAATCAATACTCTGCCATGATTGTAGTGGTTAAGAGCTCCTCTGTTGACATGCCGAGACCTCTCCTATTCTTATTCTTGAGTGGTCACACCACAGTGTTCACTGTATTGGATGAATGGCCAAAGTTCAACCCAAAGTGGGTTGAAGACTGCAGAGAGATGAATTATAGGCGCTTGATGTCTGTGTGGTTTTTATCCTTTTCGTATTTCATTGATTTACAGCAGCGAGGCAGGCTCATTGTCCCAGCCACTAAAAATAACAGAGAAGGAAAACAACAACAGTGACACGGCAGCGGTATTGATTTTAATGGCCGGCCGCAGCCTCCCAGCCGCCCCAGGGTGCTTTTTATCGAGAGCAGTAAAATAACAAAGGAGATGGGCTGGAAGTTTTCCATGTATACCAATCAGAGTTTATAAATTGCTCCATTACCTTCATTTCCCTTGGTTACTCTGGGAACATTAGCAATTATTTTCTCGCGGGCTTCGCCCATGAAACTAATAATCTGGTGATTTAGTGCCTTGTGGCATAGTGCACCCTCTCCTGCCTGCCTTAATCCATTCATCTTGCCACCTATCAGTTTGACTTTTGCAGGGACAAATTGCTTTTCTGAGTACATCCAGGAGAAAATGGGTCAATAGGTGTCTTCATGATCAGTCTGAAGGTAATTTCTCCCATAAAATAAGCTAGGCCAGACAGATGGCGGAAATTGTGAGTGTGTGTGTTTCCTGTATAGATCTTGTACAAGCAGAAAGGTTTATACGTCAGCTGTGTGATTATCTGTGAGTATACTAGTGCGCAGGGCAGTGGCTTATTTTAGTTGTGTTAGTACAGTAGATGGATTGCAGGCTGCAGGAGCCGAGAGGGCAGCTGCGGTGGTGTGGCTCAGGCTTTCTGTCCCATTAGCACACCCCTGGGGAGGGACAGACCTGGAGGACAAGGAGACAAACCTGGATTAGCTCATAAATCACAGCCCGAGGGACTTACGAGAGGCTGTGACATCATCATTTAGAGACACACATCCACACGACCTGAATGACCGCACGCTCCTCCTGGATTTTGTGCTACAAAAATCATTTGTTTGTTTAGTTATCCATGTATTTATCTTTCCATATACTGTGCCTATCTGGCATTGCATGCTTTCGGTTTATTGCTTTTTGGGTCACACTTTATTTTGATGGTCCATTTGTTGAATTTAAGTTACATTGCATCTACATGACAACTAGTCCTCATTAGATTACAAGTAGACTGTTAGGTTAGGGTTAGGGTTGGGTTTAGTGTAAGTTAGAGGTCTGCATTCCGAATAAAGCACGGAATCGGTCTGTAACTGGTTTAATTTTGGATGGGAGCGGGCGGTCTAACAATATCGCTCCCGACTCCCGAGCAAGCGAGCACGCGTATGTGTGTGAATGAGACAGCGTGATGCTGCGTTTAGCTTGTTTGTTGCTGTCCTGGCCTATGTGTGTGCGAAAGACAGCACAAAGCTCTCTCTCTCTCTGTCTCTGTGTGTGTGTGTGTGTGTGTGTGTGTGTGTGTGTGTGTGTGTGTGTGTGTGTGTGTGTGTGTGTGTGTGTGTGTGTGTGTGTGTAAATGAGAGAGCGTGACACTGTCTGTCTGTGTGTCACTTGCTTGTGCTAATGAATTTGTGTGTGTTTATACTGACAGCTTGTTATAGGCTGTCTGGAATCTGTATGCCAGGTGGTTTTCAATTTTGTATCACACAGCCACCCCCAACTACCATAGTCTACTAATACTCAAATGAACTATTAAAATAAAGTGTTATCAATGTTTTTTGTTCAAACATTATCTATCTACAGAATCTGTGTATTTACCTCATCGCCCTATCTATCATTCTCTTATTCCATGACAGTGTTTCCTCTAGGATTTTTCCCTGTGGTGGCAGGCCTTTTACACAGATCTTCCAACTACCTATGGCATTTTTTCAATGACAAATGTCAGGAGTGCAGTAGGTCGAGATTGCATTCATGCAATACGAGTATGTGAATATCTTTGCTTGCGCCGATTTCTTCTGTTCATGCAGAAAACGTCTTGCACGCCCTCAAATATACGCTGCTCAAGCGCAGATTTTCTTGTGCTCTCTCAAATAAATGCTGCTAAAGTCTGATTTGTTTCCAACATTTATTAGATTTGCCAAAAATATTTGTGAATGTCTCCAATAGACCTACAGAAGGGCATTGATGCGTCCTGAAGTAAAACGGCCATAAACTCCAGCAAGATAAAGTCATTATATGCAGAACCGTAGACCTTTATCTATAAATAATGTATAATTATGGTAACTGTGTTCATCATAACTGAATGCAGTCAGTCAGCATGTAACCTTAAAAGGTTAAACAAATAACACATAGCACTACTACAATTACAAAAAGGTTTGCTCTGTTATAATTCACTTACATTCCCACACAGGAAGAACCTATATACACATATATGTTTTAATATAGGTTTTGATATAGGTCTTTAAAATATGTGACGTAAAGCCGTTTTCCTATATTATATGTACATGTGTACATTGACTGTTTTCCTATATTATATGTACATATATTTACATTGGCCGTTTTCCTATATAGTTTATATATGTACATATAATAAAAGAAAACGGCCAATTTTATATTTCACACACTGTATATTAAAAATCTATATCAAAACTTATATTAAAACATATGTTTATATAGTCTTTTTTGTGTGTGGGGTCTTACATTTGCCATAGTTAAATTCCATAACATGCCAATTACACTTGATACCAATTTCAAGTGTTTGCACATACTTACGTTTTTAACCTTTTTTTTGTTTTTTGTTAGTTTAGTTATTGCCTTGATAATAGAAAATATGAGCAAGGCATCATCTATTACAGTTGCCAAAGTGAGATATGAGCTATATAGGAAATATAGAGATATGAGCTATATATAGACATAATCTTGTATATACATGTAGGGCTTAAATGTGGATATAAAGAAGCAATACAGGAGATCTGTATAGCCTGTATATGCACCTCAATTTTGTCTATATGTGGCACATATACGTATATATTATCATATATGTTTCATATATGCGCATATATCCTCATATAGGTTCTTTCCATGTGTATTTTAATATATTTTGATGTGATTATAACCCGCTATTTAAAAAAACAGCAACAACTGAAGGTTTTGAATGAGAAACTGTATTGTAGCCATTGCAGGAATTAATTTTGGTGTGGCATCCGGCCATGAAAGAATGAATGTAGCGGAAACCATGCATTAGCTAATCCCACCAATCACCATTCAAGTGCTTTTCTAATTTGAATGAATTAATTTGTATCATTTCTATATGAAATGAAGTTCTGCATCCTGTTTTAGTTCAAATACAGGAAATTCATTGGAATTTTAAAGGAATTCTCAATTCACCTCCTAAATGCAGAACACCAGTTCTTAACAGTAGTCTCTGTGTAGTTGGTAAATATACATTTGGAAACTTTGAGCTGGCCGTTTGTGTCTGATTTTTGTGTTTTTCTTTGACTGGGGGACTCTGCCTTAAAAGTCGGTGTGCGGGATGTGTTTGTTTTTATGGAGGCCTCAAATTTGTCCAGTTCTCAGTCTGTAATAAGGCTTGTGGGTCTCCCTCCTTCACACAAACTCACACACACATGGATCTGTGGTAACAGAGTGATCCAGCGTTGGCCGACGGCCCTGACCTCAGCTCTTCCCAGGCTGGGTGGGATGGCGAACACTGCCAGGCCGCAGTTTTACCAAAATGGGCTGAGAGCTCAGACACCACAATGTGCACATATATGTGTGTGTGTCCACAGCGCAAGGGGATGTGGTTGTTTTACCACTGACCCTGTTTTACCAATGCCACATACCATCTTGGCCCACCCAGGAGCTCGTGAACACCAGTAACCCAATTACCCGCCCAGCACCTGGCAGCGCCATTGCTTGGTATGTGGCTGTGCATCAAAGGTAAAGGGCTTGAGCAAATGTGGTGCTTTCTGTCCACTGTAATTCATGTCACCTCCAGGCCTCTGTGCTCACCATAACAGCAGCGCAGTGCTGTGGGATGAAGGCTCTGTGTATAATAGGAGTCGACACCCCATTGGCTGGGGGGAGATGGAGTGGAAGAGGTTCCGCAGACCCAGATCTCTCATCGAGCCGTCTCAAGGCGCTGGGGGCAGAAAGTGTGTGTCACCCAGGCGTGAGTCACCACTGTCTCCCTCTCTTTGCTCTCCCCACGGGTGCTGCCCTTTGTCCCTGTCATTTTCTGTTGATAGAATCTCTCAGACTAAACTGTACATTTGCACAGGATCTAAGGCTGTGATAAGATTCCTTGAGGGCTCGACTTATCTGGAGGTATCAAAGGGGAAAAAGCAGGAGTCGAGCCAACTTATCTTTGCTCTCTGTCCCACTAGTGTCCATGGGCCTGCTGTTTTGTCTGACTGTAAATGTTAGTCAACACTTAGATTGTTTTGAAATGGAACATTTTTTATGGGTCAAAGAGGTTACATTTTTTTGTACATTAGAATATGTACTGTTATTTTTTTCTGAGCAAAAATATTGACTATAATTTCTGTAAACTATAATATAATTGTTAGGATTCTGCCACGGTCTTGTTAATTCTTGTTTTGGTGGCAGATTCCAGACACTAGTGCTGTCATGTCGTGTATGTTGTGCTCGGCTCAAGTTTTCACGCCATTGTCTGTCCTTGTCATTTTATGAGCGTCGTCTTGGCTGCGCTGGGGCTACGTATGGTCCAGGCGTACTCAGGATGCACGCTCTCGTCCTGGTGTGTTTATTGTTTTGTACGTGGCATGGCGTTTTCGTTCTCAGCGCTTCAGTCTAGTTGGTTTCGGTTTCGGTTGGCGCTGGGATCGGAAAAATGCGAGTGCATGGTAAGTTTTTTTATTCATCATGTAATCATGTCTTGCATTTAGTTTATTGTTGCTGTGGTGTTTAGGACATAGTTTATGTTTGCATACGCCACATGCTTTAGTTTTTCATGCGAACACGCGGCTAATGAGTTCTCTCAAAGGCTGCGTTTTCTAGTTCCTTTTTACGTGAGCACATGGCTTGTGCTATTTTTTTGTGTCATGTGTGGTTTCCTTGTTAACCCATTATTAGTTTATTCAGTTTACCTGTTTGTTTGTTGATTCTTTCTGTTTATAGTCTCCTCTTGTCTGCTGTTCTGTGCCAGTTCGTCCTTGATTATTGCCTTATCCTGTTATGTACAGACCTGCTCTTCTCTGCCAGCAATCTAGTCTGTTTTTGACTTTTTGTTAATGTTTTCCCCCTCAGGGTTGTTTTTGTTGCTTTTTGTTTTATTTTATAATTAATAAACCCATAATTTACTGCGTTTGAGTCCTCGCTCCCTCATCCTTGACAATAAACTGTGACAATAATGAACTGTGAGTACAGATGAAGACTATATTGATAGATTTTTACACAAATATATGTTTGATGCTAAATGACGACGAACATTATTTTATTATTTATTTTAGAGTTTGTTTTTATGGAAGTTATTAGAAAAACTTTGAGGTAGGCACCAGTCCATACTTGCATTTTAAATGCTTTCTATGCTTTCAAAAGTAGCTTTTGAATATTTAATTTAACAGACACCAAAATGGCAACAAAAACTTTTTCAAAGATTTGGGGACATTATAACAGTATCATTAATACAATTTAAGCAAACCGTTTTTACTGCATGGTTTCCGCTACATTCATTCTTCCGTGGCGCCAAAATTCATCCCGCCACGGCTACATTACAGCTTCTTATTCAAAATATTCGATCGTTTTTAAAATAGCGGGTTAAAATCGCATCGAGAACGAATTAAAAGGTAAGTGAATAATAACAGTGCAAACTTCTCTGTGACCATAGAAGTGCTGTGCGTTCTGTTTAACCCTTTAAGGTGACGTGCTAACAGACTGACAGACAGGTGCGTGAGGCCAGCAAACACGACGTAACTTTCAGTTATGATGAACACAGTTTCCATAATTATACTTTATTTATAGATAAAGGTCTGTGGCTCTTCATATAATGACTTTATCTTGCTGGAGTTTATAGCCGTTTTACTTTACTTTAGGACGCATTAATGCCACGGTCTGCTCTGCAAGTCTATCGGAGACATTCATAAATATTCCTAGCAAATCTAATAAATGTTGGAGACATACTCGTTACATAAACGCACTAAATCACAATTCAGCCACGTTTATCTGGGGGCGCGCAATAAAATCTGCACTTGTGCAACGTATATTTGAGGGCGCGCAAGAAGTTTTGTGCACGAACAGAGGAAATCGGCGCTCAAGCAGAGATTGACATGCATGTAGGCTATTACATTAATGTGATCTCAACTAAATACTGCGCCCACAACATTTGTCAATGAAATAACGCCACATCTAGTGGTAGATCTGTGTAAAATGCCCAACACAGTCTGCCGCCACAGCTGGAAAAAATCCTAGGGGAAACACTGTACTGTAAGACATTTTAAATAGAAATGTATTTCAAGAGTTCACACTTAGCCAATGATCTATCAAAGCTTGTTTGGCATGCTGTCCCGGGAGAGAGCCCCGAGCTCAAGGGATCCTCGAGCCCGGGGCTCCCCCCCATTCGCAGAGCTAGAGGGGAGCCTGAGCTTGGTGGATCTCAGAACTCCCCGACTGCGATAGCTAAGGGAACATCTGAGAAGGGGGCTAAAGCGTGCTTGGTTCTTAAGCGTGATGTATATCTTTAGATGGTGGGAGGAAACCGGAGAGCCGGGGAAAACCCACGCGAACACGGGGAGAACATACGAACTCCTCACAGAAACTCCCACCGGCTAGGCGAAACTAGGCCAGTGGTGTTCTTGCTGTGAGGCTCTCAGTGCTAACCAATGGGCCACCGTGCCGCCCAATCAAGGTCAAGGAGGAGAATTGGGGAGGAAGGGGGGTTTCTTCCAAACGAAGATAATGTGGACTGAAAACTGTGGTTCTTTATAGTAGCTTAAGGCTCATATGATTGGAAGATAATGATTAGCTAATACGAGACCGGCTGTGATAAATCATAAGCACGTGATCCTCTCGAAATTAGTTTATAAACAAACTTCACTTCGGGTATTGCAAATATGAGTTTTTAGCATTGACAATCGTTGTGGTGGCACGGTGGCTCAGTGGTTAGCACGGTCACCTCACAGCAAGAAGATCACTGGTTTGAGTCCCGGTTAGGTCAGTTGGCATTTCTATTTGGAGTTTGTTGTTCTCCTCGTGTTCACGTGGGTTTTCTCCGGGTGCTCCGGTTTCCCCAACAGTCCAAAGACATGCTGTATAAGTAATTTGGATAAACTAAATTGGCCGTAGTATATGAGTGTGTGAGTGCGTAAGAATGTGTATAAGTGTTTTCCAGTACTGGGTTGCGGCTGGAAGGGCATCCACTGTGTAAAAATGTGCCAGAAAAAATGAATGATAATTGTTGTGCAACCTAATATAGTTTTTTGAAACTGTAATACATGTTGATAGTATTCTTTTATGAACAGAAAGTTTAACAGAGCAGTCTTTATTGTCACTTTGATCAATTTCTATGGAGACCCGAAAGGGACTTGATGGTGGGAAATTAATGAGTGAAAAAAAAAAAAAATTGGTGATATTAAATTTTTTTTACATTTTTGCAATCTCTTGCAAAGAAGTTTTGCGTTTCCCTCAAAACTGTTGTTCCACAAACACTTTCGTTCACTTCATACATGTCAACCCTCCCGTTTTTGCCGAGATTCTCCTGTATTTTACAATTGTATACCGCTATCATCTTATCATTATTTTCCAATATTTATCTCATATTTTTAATCTTAAAAGCACGTTGAAATTAATATGAGCATGTCTGCATTCACTTTCGTTCGATTAAAGCTTCTTCCACCCATTTTTTCCCCACCATCTTGTCCCTTTTGGGTCTCTGTAAATTTCATACATCCTTATAAAATTGTGAATTTGCACCTTTTGAACAGTGCCACAAATACATTAAGATGCAGAAAAAAGATGGGAAAAAGAAAACAGTGGAAAGAGGAGCTTGATATAAATATTAACAGCTGTCACAGCACTGCGCATTCCCACATGTAGGATAGTCTGCACAGTGTTTTCCGCGTGTTTGCAATGAGTGCAGACAAGGGACGTCTATCTGCCTCTGAGTTTCAGAGGAAATGCTTCAGTGCTACTTTTTACGGCTTGCTACCATATGCAATATCAAAACAGAGCCTGAGCGGGAATGAAAATAAGACATCACAGCATAAGTAGCAACAGCGCGCTCATCTGAACACATCCTGTGATCTGGATGCCCAAGGAATCGTTATAATAGTCTATGTGTTACAGCCGAATCAATCGCATAGACATTGCACACAACCGCAGAGGCCCAGGCACCACTCAGCACTACCGCAGCCCCAAATACAGGGTAGCCGGCTCCACGCTAAACCCCATGTTAAGCGGCTTCCCGACCTCAGCACTAGGGGTCAGAAACGGGAAAAAACATCACACAAGAGCCACAATTACAGCCCTCAGACATGAAAAGTGTCTCTTTTTATTCCCTGACAGGGCTCCCGTTGTTAATGGCTGGGTCTGCATGCTGCGTAAACAAACAGGCAAGCCGAGGCCCGGCCGCGTCTGTACTGGCTGCCAGCAGCAGCGGCAGTGGTTTCAGCGGTGGAGGCCAATTACAGGATGCAGCATGGGCTGTGGCTGAGATGGCACACAGTTCAGTCCACTTTAGGCTTCCGTCACATTGTAAAGTCCTCTCGATCTCTTTCCGCTTTTCCCTTACCCTTTCTGAGTCTTACTTTCTCTCCCTAACTATTGATTCTGTCTGGGTTCATCACTGGCTAATAATATCACCTTGATTTTGGCAAAATCTGCTTGATGCAAAGTGTCGTGGAGATCTCTTAACAACAATGGGCGTCAGATTGCTGAAATTGTTTCATCGTTCTCTTTTTATGTTGCATGGCCTTAAACACTGTACGCGCATTTAAATGAATCATTTAGTTTAGTGCTCAGAATGTGTACATGTTTTTAACGTTGTACTTACTTTTTTTAAATAGCCGGATACATATACATTCGTAACTATTTTCTGTAATTAATTTATTGTATTGTTTATTAACTTTTAACATATAACTATAATATGGCTAATTATAACTGTTGGTTTAATATATTAACTAATGTTTACTTATGAGACTATTGTATTGTATTTACATATTGTATTTTAATATTGTTTTGCAATTGAATTTGTTTATAATATTTATTTACTCTGAACTTGGGCTGCACAATATATTGTTTCAGCATCGGTATCGCAATGTGATCATTCGTAATAGTCACATCTGGAATACACGCAATATTGAGTCTGAATTATAATTCATAATTTCACAAGTGTTTTTTGAGGCCTGTGACTGTGTGAGGGTGTTAAAAGCATTCAGCTCTAAGAAATTATAGCATTTAACTTCGACAAATGAATAACTATTAAATTGTTGATCAAATGAAGACTATGCTGTATTATTTTACATTTGATTATTATTCAATTACTTTACACCTGAATACAATTTAACTAATAAAAAAAACAATCAAATGTTGGTTGTTTAATTGGTATCTTTTTCTTTATTAGATTTATCTATGCTTGTAGATTGTTTCTTATACTTGATGCATACAGTGCATCCCGAAAGTATTCATTGCGCTTCAAATTTTCCTTTTTTTTTATGTTAAAAATGGATTTAATTCATTTATTTCCTCAAAGATCTACACACAATACTCCAGAATGACAGAGATTTTTTCTTAATTGTTGCAAATTTATTAAAAATAAAAAATCTGAAAAATCACATGTACAGAAATATTTGCCCTGAAGCTCTATATTGAGCTCAGGTACATTCTATTTCCACTGATCATTCTTGAGATGTTTCAGCAGCTTAATTGGAGTTCATCTGTGGTAAATTTAGTTGATTAGACATGATTTGAAAAGGCATACACCTGTTTATATAAAGTCCCAGGGTTGACAGTGCATGCCAAAGCACAAACCAAGCATGAAGACAAAGGAATTGTCTGTAGACCTCCAAGACAGGATTGTCTCGAGGCACAAGGCTGGGGAAGGTTACAGAAAATGTTTTGCTGCTCTGAAAGTTCCAATGAGCACAGTGGCCTCCATCATCCGTAAGTGGAAGATGTTTGGAACCACCAGGACTCTTCCTAGAGCTGGCCTCCCATCCAAGCTGAGTGATTGGGGAAGAAGGGTCTTCCAGCAAGACAATGACCCAAAGCACACCGCCAAAATACCAATGGAGTGGCTTCACAACAACTGATGAATGTCCTTGAGTGGTCCAGCCAGAGCTCAGGCCTAAATCCTATTGAACATCTCTGGAGAGATCTGAAAATGGCTGTACACCGTCGCTTCCCATCCAACCTGATAGAACTTAAGAGGTACTGCAAAGAGGAATGGGCAAAAATTCCCAAAGACAGGTATGCCAAGCTTGTGGCATCATATTCAAAAAGACTTGAGGCTGTAATTGCTGCCGAAGGAGCATCAACAAAGTATTGAGCAAAAGCTGTGAATACTTCTGTACATGTGATTTTTTTTTTCAGGTTTTTTATTTTTAATTAATTTGCAACAATTTCAATAAAATCTTTTTTCACATTGTCATTATAGGGTTTTGTGTGTACAATTTTGAGGAAATAAATGAATGTAATCCATTTAGGAATAAGGCTGTAACATTAAAAAATGTGGAAAAAGTCTAGCGCTATGAATACTTTCCGGATCCACTGTACTATTCCCTTACAGAATCATCCCAATCAATCTAAAATGATAAATTCTTTCCAAATAGTTATTTTACTAATTTAGTAAAATTTTATTTATATTGCAATATATATCGCAGAATAAAAAAAAAACACAATGTTAGATTTTTCCAATATTGTTCAGCCTTACTCTGAACACATATATACAATAAAGGAGTATAATAAAAGTATTTTTGTTTATTATATTCGTTAAAGTAACATTTTGCAGCTTAGGTCAATATTGTGATAGTACCATATGCCATGAGAAAAGCTTCAGCAATTAATCACAACAAAAAGCTCTGGTTTATTGTTTGAACAATAGTTTGTAACCCCTTATTTACTTACTAATTGCTAAAGAAGCTCTTCTGACATAAGTATCTCCTTTCTTTTGAATGATCTATAAATATCTATTCATGGTAGCTTTTTTCTGAAAGAGCCAATGGGGCAGTGGGTGAACACTGACGTTTTGTTTGAAATAAATGTAATACACATGTAAATAAATGTGTCATTCAGATGAGTCTAGGATCGGTCTGGGATAATTTTTTTAAAAATAAAATAGAGGAAATCCACTGCATCTGAATTGAAGAAGGGAATATGGCATGTCTGGATATAAGAACATCTGGTGCATGTGAGGTGTTTTTTTCTTTTTTTGGCTTTGGGGCAATTAAGAAATCACATAACATCCTAACAACAATTTTTACTCAAATTATCTTCAGAAAAAAACTAGTTTTGCTTTCGTTTCGCTTGCTCTCCTCGCTACAGTTAAAGTCTATATCATAATATTTTGGAAGAGCCTTTGGGCTTTCTGCAGATTTAAATCAACTATCTTCTGATTATGAACTATGTGTTGTACATCTGTTATGCAGATACGGCCCCTGAAGGAATGACTGTCGTTATGCTGATAAAGTCCATGGAATAATGACTGTGTTACCATCATTTGAAAAATGATACTAATATACAGAGAACATCCTACCCCAGAGTTATGAATTATCCTATTGAACTTATTTTATCCTTTACATATTCAGCACAAACTGAGCCATCCAATATTCCTTTAAAGCGGAAGAATTAGGTGGAATTTGAGCTCTATATCTATAATTCTTTTAAATACAGACCAAGGTCCTTTTCATCTTAGTGGAAAATTGAGAATGCTCGTTTATGTAAAGTGCAAGCAAAATTATTTTTTGAATTGAAGCCACCTTAAATCACCCCAAACAAACAGAAGCATAAGCAAAAAGTTGGGGGCTAAAATGGACGTCAACAGCTATCAGCACATTTACAGTCAAAGAATTTAAAGCTAAATGATTGTCAGTGGCTCCTGATAATACACTTAGGTATTATGAAATGAAACAGTCGGTATGTAAACACTTTTTGCTTCTGTCAAAAGTATAACAACATATCATCCACAGGCAGTAAAGAAAGAGTACTGAAAAATCATACTAACCCAAAAACATAGTGCAAGTAAAAATTGTAAATATTACTTAAAGTTCTAGTAAAAAGTAGTTCTTTTAAAAATTCTCAAGAGTAGTGATCCAGCAAACAATTTTGTGTTTAACAGACGTCTAATAGATATCTTAATGTAGACAGCTTGGCTAAAACAAGGCTAAACTTGGGCTGTCAGTGAAAATCTAATAAACTTCTAAGAATAGCCTAAAACTAGAGTAGTCGTCAAATAGACAGATTAGACAGACTTTATGTGTGTAGTCATTCATTTCTGTTTATTTGATGACTAGTCTAGTTTTGGCCTAAATGTCTATTAGATATTCACTGACAGCCTAAACTTAGCCCTGTTTTAGCCAAGACAACTATATTTAGATGTCTATTAGACATCTTTTAAAAACAAAAAAATGCTTACTGGAGAGGATTGCTCTGTAAAAGGTTGATACGTTTCCATGCAATTTATACATATGTGTGAAAACTTAACATTCTGTAGTGCAGTGTTCCCCAACATTTTTATCACTGTGGACCGGTCAACGCTTGGCAATTTTACCACAGCCCAGGGGCGAGGGGTGGTGTTGGGTATTCGTAGATTGCTAGGCGACCACCATCACAGAGGATGACAATCTGACAAAACATTGCTGCAGCTCTGATACTAATAAGTTTCATATATAGAGAAAATTAAAAAGCGCTTCAGTGTTTGGGTGTTCTGTGTTTGTCTGAGATAATTAAACGAAATGTGTATATGCCATAAAAAAGTATCAGGCTGATCAGTTCATTATTTTTACATGACTCATGATGCACTGGCGGCATTGAAAAGTTGAGATGTTTTCAACTGAGTGCGCCTGGTAGGTGCGAGCTTATGGCCGCGCCGCTCCCAAAATGTGTGTGCAAGCCCCATGACCCCATTGGAAATAACTAGCGCGTGGAAAAGACGGGATATGTGAACGACCCCTGCCCTCATTTGCGATCTCCAGCAGTTGATCTTTTTCTTGCGCAGACATGCTGGGTTCACCTGGTCTGTTGACAAATAGGTGGCGAATCCATTCCTTGACAGTTCGTGGGTCTGCGGGTTTGAAAAGAAACTTTTCAAAGATGTTGTTTTTTACTCATTTTGCTAGCTTGTGGGTTATATTTGGGTGCTCAAGTGGACGAAATGTAACTGAGAGAGTATGTCTTTTTTACCAAAATAGAACATTTTTCAAAATAAAAGATCGTTCAGACTCAGATAATAAATAAAACGTAAAAAAAATTTGGA